>NW_028170766.1:58245-165745 GCF_963971535.1 Notolepis coatsorum | reverse complement strand
CGTGGGCGGGTCAGGGGGTTTGGGAGCCTGTTGGAGCCAGGGGGGTTCAGGACGCTGAGGATGAGGGGCCTGCAGTCGTGGCTGTCCCTCACCACAGGGTTGTTCTGGACGTTGCTCCTGAAGTAGTCAGGCCTCATCAAGCCCATGCGAACCTGGGAAGAGACAAGCAGACAGCGGGTACAACTTAGACATCGGTTGTAGACGGTTTCTGTCGCTAGGGAACAGTTTGGACCCAAATGTTTGAGAACCACTGTACTAGGGAACCTAGTGTTGTTTTAATGTAATGCACAGTAATACAATTAGTTTTTTTTCTTTTTTTATTAATGTTTTTCTTTTCTTTTCTTTTCATACATAAAACAGAACATAACAGTACAATAATAATAATATTAATAATAATAATAATAATAATAATAATAATAATAATAATAATAATAATAATAATAATAATAATAATAATAATAATAATAATAATAATAATAACAATAATAATAATAATAATAATAATAATAATAATAATAATAATAATAATAATAATAATAATAATAATAATAATAATAATAATAATAATAACAATGACAACAGCGACGACAACAATAATAACAGTAACATGAATCATAATGACCTTGACAAGAGACAGACAAACAAGAAAAAGTAAAATAATAAAAAAAGATAAAAAAAAAATGTGGCTCAGGCACTAGCAACCATGTTTGTCTATCCGTAATACAATTAGTTACCTTGGGCAGCAGCAAAGGGATGTGTGTTTTACGCTCCTCACGGGAGTGGTCGATCCAACGGAGGACGGCCTCGAACACTGTCTCCTCGTTCTTCACGTTCAGATCATCCCTCTCGATGATGTCCACCAGTTGCTGCGGGGACAGCTCCACAAACTCCTGTGAGACGTGCAACATCTCCTCAAAGTGGCACACGATGCAGAGATGGGCCTCGCGCCTCAGGTCAGGGCAGCAGTAGATGTCCGTGAACCTCCAGATGCCGACACAGTTTTCCAGAGACAGCTGGCCTTCTAGGAAGTCAGAGCACGCTCCTACTATGCCAGTGACGCGAAGCTGGTCTGCAGCCACCAGAAGCTCTTCCACGTTCTCTGCTGTCACCAGCACAACGTGTGTGTAGGAGTACTCTATGATGAGCTGCATCATACCCGGGGACACCCCAGGGATACTGTAGACTGGTTTCTCTGTGTCGCTCCAGCGAGTGAAGAGGGCTCTGTGGGACGCAGAGTATAGAGATATCTGATGAGTAAACAGTAAGCAACATTCTGTCCTGTGTAGTAATCAGAGCATGTGAGCGGAGCGGTGGATTTTGAAGTGAGCGTGGAGTGGGCTTTAAAATGGGTCCGAGCGACTCCGGAGCGAGAGCTCTCCTCCGCTCCGAGCCGCTCCCAGCCGTTCAGTGCACACGATCACACAGAAACTGATGTAATATACATGTAGTACAATGCCAAAGCAATAGGTGGCGATGTACAAACATGAAGGCCATTTTCAACCAATGAGAAGACATTTATTTTCAGTGAGAAACAAACAAAGTGCAATAAAAAAAAAGGATACATTCACTGTGTTCTGCCTCATTTATTGATGAGACGAAACCAACTAGCTAGCTACCATAGCATAGTACAGCTAGTTGAATGGATAAACGTTATTTAACATTGCAGAATGGGTACAATACAATACGGCTCAATACAAACAGTTGTTAAGGGGCCCAGGGGGTGCAGAGTCATCAACACAATGTACCACCAAGAGCGGAGTTTAGTCTCACAAAAAGCGAGAGACTAAAGGTAACGCTGTTGTTGTTAGCTTACATGCTAACGTGATGGGATCTGCCATAGCAATGCGGCTAGGCTAGCTACCATAGCATAGTACAGCTAGTTGAATGGATAAACGTTATTTAACATTGCAGAATGGGTACAAGACAATACGGTTCAATACTGCTTTGCACTATATAGTATATTGTAATTAGTATATTGTATAGTATATTGTATGGTAACTCAGTTACTTCTAATTTTTTAACAACTAGTCCTATTAAGAATCCTGCATTGAACATTGTACATACACATACTGAACACTTGTGTCTACGTATGTGACTTCTATTTTATACTTGCTATACTTATTTTATTTTATACTTATCCTTTTGTCTAGCACAGTCTCTGAAGCGTAACAGAAAGAAGCATTTTGTATAAAAGTATTCTGTACTTCTGTATGACAACTAATAAAGAAACTTGAATACAAACAGTTGTTTACGGGGCCCAGGGGGTGCAGACTATTGTAGTTTGGTCAAATCAAGCTAATTTACATCATGCTCCAAAAAATTTCTGCTGAGCGGGCTGTGGAGCGGGGAGCGCTTGATGCGCAAATGAAGGTGAGCGGTGAGCGAGCGGAGAGCGACTTGGGGGGGGGGGCAACATGAGCGAATGAGAGCGGAACCAGACGTCTAGAGCGAAGAGCGGATTTCTCGAGTAATTAGGGCTGACCCCTATTAGTCGAATAGTCGACTAGTCGGTCGAAAGGAGCCGTAGTCGACTGCCAACCTCTTAGAAGCGTGGCTAACGCTAATGGCACGCACACCAGAGGCCAACTGCCTAAGAAAACAGGCACAGAGGCACTGAAAGAGGATTTCACCCATCTAATGAACACACTAGACTAGACAAATATCAAGATGTATCCATCAGTGGACCAATTGCATGCGTTTGCAGAGGACAAGAAGCCTTCAGTCGACTCCTTCAGACATTAAGCACCCCCCACAGCCCAAATGGAATGATACAAAAATATATTATACTTTTTTATTTTTTTTATAGTCGACTAATAGTCGACTAATGGCAAGTTTTGGCCAATCATAGTCGACTATCCAAATCCTTAGTCGGGGACAGCCCTAGTAGTAATATATTTTCACTGTAGAAGTATAGGGTCTTAGCACAGTAGAAGTATAGTATCTTTTTACAGTAGAAGTACAGTATAGTATCTGTTTACAGTAGAAGTACAGTATAGTATCTGTTTACAGTAGAAGTGCAGTATAGTATATTTTTACAGTAGAAGTACAGTATAGTATCTGTTTACAGTAGAAGTACAGTATAGTATCGGTTTACAGTAGAAGTACAGTATCTGTTTACAGTAGAAGTACACTATAGTATCTGTTTACAGTAAAAGTACAGTATGGTATCTGTTTACTAACCAAGCTAACCTGAACCAAGCTAACCTGAACCAAGCTAAACTTACCTGAAATAGTCACTGCAGTCACACAGGAGGGCCTTGTGGGCATTCAACTCAGTGCTGTTGACTTTAATAACCACATCACAGAACCTTCCCTCCAGAGGCCGCTCATTAAGGATTGTAGAGGACATTGTTTCCTTTTCCATGTGGGGATTTTAAATTGTATCTACAGAATATATTCAAGCTTACAAACAAGTAGCCGGAACCAACAAGTGATATCTTCACTTGTCTTGTGAGATCTGAGAACTTCTGAGAGAATTGTTGAATATATATACTGTACACAAATGTTCTAGAATGTTCTATTATGACATCATACTGTGACATCACAAATGTTCTAGAATGTTCTATTATGACATCATACTGTGACATCACAAATGTTCTAGAATGTTTGATTATGACATCATACTGTGACATCACAAATGTTCTAGAATGTTTGATTATGACATCATACTGTGACATCACAAATGTTCTAGAATGTTTGATTCATACTGTGACATCACAAATGTTCTAGAATGTTTGATTATGACATCATACTGTGACATCACAAATGTTCTAGAATGTTTGATTATGACATCATACTGTGACATCACAAATGTTCTAGAATGTTTGATTATCATACTGACATCACAAATGTTCTAGAATGTTTGATTATGACATCATACTGTGACATCACAAATGTTCTAGAATGTTTGATTATCATACTGTGACATCACAAATGTTCTAGAATGTTTGATTATGACATCATACTGTGACATCACAAATGTTCTAGAATGTTTGATTATGATATCATACTGTGACATCACAAATGTTCTAGAATGTTTGATTATGACATCATACTGTGACATCACAAATGTTCTAGAATGTTTGATTATGACATCATACTGTGACATCACACATGTTCTAGAATGTTTGATTATGACATCATACTGTGACATCACAAATGTTCTAGAATGTTTGATTATGATATCATACAAAAAAAACTACATAAAACAATGATATAAATTATAATAAAATATGTAAGTAAAATGTATAGAAATAAAGAAAAATAAGACAATGAAATAAAGATAATAATTAATTTAAAAGCTATTTTAAAAAGGTAAGTTTTGAGCAGTGCCAACCGAGTCTGCTGTCCTAACAGACTTGGGGTCTGTAGGGTAAGCACTTATTCCCTCCCCCCTGAACATTTATGGAGATGTATGGGCCTTTTAAGTCAGTAATAAAAGTGTCTTTCAAGGTTAAGTGAGCTCCTGCACTGATTATTATAGTTCAATATTCAATATTTGATCACCAAAACCCTCCAAAAAGCATAAAAAGGTGGCCCCCCCGCCCCGAAAAGGGCCCTTAAAAATCGGGCTTGTGCGCTACGCGCGCTCAGTTAAAACACACACAGGTATAGTGCCCTTTTCAGCCTTTGAGCACCTGCCCCTCTAAAGTCCTGTGCACGTCCCTGCGTGTGAACGTTGACATGAAAAGAAAAAAGGTAAAAAATAAATAAAAAATAAATAAAAATTATTATTATTATTATTTTTTTTTTTTTTTTTTCTCACTTGATTCGATACTCGGTAGTACCGACGTGTTTCGGTTCGGTACCTCAAAAGTACCGAATTCGGTACCCATCCCTAATTATCGCGATAGCGCCCCTAAGAGGATCTGGCCGGTATTGCACTTTCTCGAATTCAAAGAGTAGGGTACATCTGCAGTGCCGCTCCGCGACCTTGAATAGGTTATTAAAATGGAATAAAAGCAAAAACAACTTGCCACGGATATATCCGTGCTTCTGTCCACAACGGGTGGAATCGAAACACGGAGATCTCCGTGGTCGGGCGCCATTGTGTTAAGTGAGCGTGTGTTATTGGATTGATTTATTGATTGATTGAACATTTTATTAATGTCCACCTTGTTTCAAACTGGTTATGCTTAGACCCCCTTTCGAAGTCGGCCTCTTTCGAAGTGGGTTATGCTTAGAGTGTGGAATCAGGGCTGGTGGTCTATCGCCCTGCTCTAAAGACAAACTCTAAGCATAACCGACTTCGAAAGGGGCCCTAAGCATAACCAGTTCGAAACAAGGCGGACATTAATAAAATGTTCAATCAATCAATAAATCAATCCAATAACACACGCTCACTTAAAACATCGCAGGTTCGTGGCTGCCACAGGCTTGCCCCTTGAGAGGATTCTCCGGCGCTGCAGCTGGACCCTATTGCAACTTGACCAGTTGCGACATCACGGGGCCGTCATCTGCACTCTGCACCTAAAACTAAACTAAAACACATTCTGGGACAATCCTCACAAATAAGGTTAGTGCGAAATTAATAATTAAAACGATCTGAAACATGCCTGTTTTATTTATTTAACAGTCCATATAGAAAATGTAGTTAGTTAGCAACATACTTTTAGTGGACTTTTCTGTCATTTGACTGCCGACGTCTGGACTGGTCTAAGGTCCAGCTGTAGCATATTATTATACCAGCAGCATGTAAACATTAAGATATATTTAGAATATTTAGATATCACGGAAGCGTATTGCTGTACACCAGAAACAGAAACATCTGTTCACGTTATAACATGTTTTAACATAAAACATTTCACGTTATAACGTGATAACTTCTTGTTTTTAACATAAAACGTTTGATTGATTGATTTATTGATTGAAAAGTTTATTAACAGATTGCAGAATGGGTAGCCTACAGTACAGTACGGCTCAATACATACAATTGTTAAGGGGATGCAGACCAGAGAAAGACTTTCGTCTTGTTTACATCAGGGTCCCCCATTTTCAATTCATAGTGATGAGACTGTGGTTTTACGCACGGTTTACGCACATTTCGTACGTTTTAGGGAGATGCGCCCTGTTACGCACGGTGTCAGTGTATCTATCCGCCTCTCTCTCACAGCGTACCACCGAGTACCAATTTCCTACTTGTCTCGCGCCAGTTTACTACATTTCCCACAATTGTTTCGCGCTGTTTACATTTCTGTCATGGCGTCATCATCCGAGGATGAAGAAGAAGAGATGCTCTGTTTAATGGCTCTGCGGGGGCGAAAGCAGAGAAGGTGGTATAATGTGAGGCCACTGATTGAAAAAAGGGACGAGGAAGGGGAGTGATTGATTGATTGATTGATTGATTGAAAACTTTATTAACAGATTGCAGAATGGGTACAGACTCAGTACAGTACAGCTCAATACATACAATTGTTAAGGGGATGTTCAGCCTGTTGGTGGGGGACACGTGAAGTCTCGATACAGAAAAACATTTGCTCCTCGTTAGGATGAGTGTGGTGTGTGGGGCAATGACCTGAGAGACCAACTTATCACGTTATAACGTGAAACGTTTTAATTATGTTAAAACAAGAAGTTATCACGTTATACTGATTTTTTCTTCTGTTTCTGGTGTGCATTGCTACTACTCTTATCAAATCCTAAAGACGAAACAAGATGGTGTGTTCACATCAACTGAAAACACAGACTGTCTCTAATATAGATCCATAACGTTGTTATACATGAGTACAATCTATATGAATTGAAAATGGGGGACCCTGATGTAAACAAGACGAAAGTCTTTCTCTGGTCTGCATTCCCTTAACAATTGTGTGTATTGTACCCATTCTGCAATCTGTTAAATAAAGTTTTCATTCATTCATTAATTCATTCATACAGCAACTAGTTGCCGTTTCCATGAGGTCAATCCAGGTGAAATTACACAAATTGGAATATCTAATTAGTTAGAAACAGTAAAGATAAAGACTTATTTCTAACTGAACATTCTAATGATGTGTGGAATAATATATAATTCTGAGGGGGAAAAATCCAAAACGTGTACCTGAAAGTGTAAGCAAAGAGTGTATATATTCTCTCCCCACCGCATGTATATTTTTCTCTGTTAGGATCTATGGGTAACAGTACTGTATATTTGCATATCGTATATGTCACAAATGTAACAGTACTATATACCTGTATGTCATGTATGTCCCTATGCCATAAATGTCATGATGTCATGTATGTCATAAATGTCACTATGAATTGAAAATGGGGGACCCTGATGTAAACAAGGCAAACGTCTTTCTCTGGTCTGCATCCCCTTAACAATTGTGTGTATTGAGCCGTACTGTATTGTACCCATTAAGCAATCTGTTCATTCATTCATTCTGTCAGGAGCTGTCTAACAGACAATGACATCATTGATAGACAGGAAGTAGCCCTAATCAGACAGTTCAGAAGTTCTTCTGAAACCCGTCCGATCCGAACTTCTAAAGTCCAGGGAATCTTTCATAGAACTGAAAGCTTGGAGGCCGGCCAAAAAGGGCAGCGGAGTAATACACAAGAAATAGCATTTGCTATCAGTGTTTCCCACAGGATTTTTTTTTTGTACATTTGAAAGTTAAATGCATCAATCTGGTGCACTTTGAGAGCTGAATGAATGAATGAATGAATGAATGAATGAATGAATGAATGAATGAATGAATGAATGAATGAATGAATGAATGAATGAATGAATGAATGAATGAATGAATGATGAATGAATGAAAACTTTATTTAACAGATTGCAGAATGGGTACAATACAGTACGGCTCAATACACACAATTGTTAAGGGGATGCATTGCAGACCTGAGAAAGACGTTAGTAAATAAATAAATAAATAAAGAGGCTAGATCTATGATGAACTTTGTGCTCAAAACACAACATCGACTAGACTAGTGCTTCCCAATCCTCTCCTCGAAGCACCCCAGCCGTTCAATGTATCTGTTAAATTCCACCACCAGCACACCTGATTCAACTTAACAAGCCCTTTATTAGTTGAATCAAGGTGTGCTGGTGGTGGAATTTACCAAATGCATGGAACGGCTGGGGTGTCTCGAGGAGAGGATTGGGAACCACTGGACTAGAGCAGACATTTGAGCCATTAAAGAAATTAAGCAAAAGTGGTTACCTGTGTTGAACTGGTTTATTTTTTAGAAAGTAAAAAAATATATAGTGGATTACTATTACGACTACTACCACTGCCAATACTACTGATACATCCCTATTGGCAAACTTTATATATTAAAAAAAAATAGCTGTCTTGAGTATCTAGAAAAGCACTATAGACAATGACGCATTCAGACTCCCCAAGGTTACATAATATATTGCATTATAATAATATTTAATACATCTTGAACCTAACCTTCCCCGACTCTGCCCGCAGATGGGGGAGGTGTCTACAGACGCGGTGACCCTGGAGCTGCTGAGAGAGGCCCGGGAGACGGTGATGAGCAGCCCCCTGGGGGTCATCAACACTCCCATGATCCTCTGGGGCCAGACCACCCTGCCGCTCAGCGTCTCCTGTGACGTCCACATCAAGCTGGAGAACATGCAGCGCACCGGTCCGTCATACAGAGTGTTAACATGTTTACAGGAGTTCTGATACAGGGCGACGCACATGATCTCATACAGAGTGTTAACATGTTTACAGGAGTTCTGATACAGGGCGACACACATGATCTCATACAGAGTGTTAACATGTTTACAGGAGTTCTTATACAGGGCGACATACATGATCTCATACAGAGTGTTAACATGTTTACAGGAGTTCTTATACAGGGCGACACACATGATCTCATACAGAGTGTTAACGTGTTTACAGGAGTTCTGATACAGGGCGACGCACATGATCTCATACAGAGTGTTCACATGTTTACACGAGTTCTGATACAGGGCGACACACATGATCTCATACAGAGTGTTAACATGTTTACAGGAGTTCTGATACAGGGCGACGCACATGATCTCATACAGAGTGTTAACATGTTTACAGGAGTTCTGATACAGGGCGACACACATGATCTCATACAGAGTGTTAACATGTTTACAGGAGTTCTGATACAGGGCGACATACATGATCTCATACAGAGTGTTAACATGTTTACAGGAGTTCTGATACAGGGCGACATACATGATCTCATACAGAGTGTTAACATGTTTACAGGAGTTCTGATACAGGGCGACACACATGATCTCATACAGAGTGTTAACATGTTTACAGGAGTTCTGATACAGGGCGACATACATGATCTCATACAGAGTGTTAACATGTTTACAGGAGTTCTGATACAGGGCGACACACATGATCTCATACAGAGTGTTAACATGTTTACAGGAGTTCTGATACAGGGCGACATACATGATCTCATACAGAGTGTTAACATGTTTACAGGAGTTCTTATACAGGGCGACATACATGATCTCATACAGAGTGTTAACATGTTTACAGGAGTTCTTATACAGGGCGACATACATGATCTCATACAGAGTGTTAACATGTTTACAGGAGTTCTTATACAGGGCGACATACATGATCTCATACAGAGTGTTAACATGTTTACAGGAGTTCTGATACAGGGCGACATACATGATCTCATACAGAGTGTTAACATGTTTACAGGAGTTCTGATACAGGGCGACATACATGATCTCATACAGAGTGTTAACATGTTTACAGGAGTTCTGATACAGGGCGACATACATGATCTCATACAGAGTGTTAACATGTTTACAGGAGTTCTGATACAGGGCGACACACATGATCTCATACAGAGTGTTAACATGTTTACAGGAGTTCTGATACAGGGCGACACACATGATCTCATACAGAGTGTTAACATGTTTACAGGAGTTCTGATACAGGGCGACATACATGATCTCATACAGAGTGTTAACATGTTTACAGTAGTTCTTATACAGGGCGACACATGATCTCATACAGAGTGTTAACATGTTTACAGGAGTTCTTATACAGGGCGACACATGATCTCATACAGAGTGTTAACATGTTTACAGGAGTTCTTATACAGGGCGACACACATGATCTCATACAGAGTGTTAACATGTTTACAGGAGTTCTTATACAGGGCGACATACATGATCTTATACAGAGTGTTAACATGTTTACAGGAGTTCTTATACAGGGCGACATACATGATCTCATACAGAGTGTTAACATGTTTACAGGAGTTCTGATACAGGGCGACATACATGATCTCATACAGAGTGTTAACATGTTTACAGGAGTTCTGATACAGGGCGACACACATGATCTCATACAGAGTGTTAACATGTTTACAGGAGTTCTGATACAGGGCGACACACATGATCTCATACAGAGTGTTAACATGTTTACAGGAGTTCTTATACAGGGCGACATACATGATCTCATACAGAGTGTTAACATGTTTACAGGAGTTCTGATACAGGGCGACATACATGATCTCATACAGAGTGTTAACATGTTTACAGGAGTTCTTATACAGGGCGACATACATGATCTCATACAGAGTGTTAACATGTTTACAGGAGTTCTTATACAGGGCGACATACATGATCTCATACAGAGTGTTAACATGTTTACAGGAGTTCTTATACAGGGCGACATACATGATCTCATACAGAGTGTTAACATGTTTACAGGAGTTCTGATACAGGGCGACATACATGATCTCATACAGAGTGTTAACATGTTTACAGGAGTTCTTATACAGGGCGACACACATGATCTCATACAGAGTGTTAACATGTTTACAGGAGTTCTGATACAGGGCGACACACATGATCTCATACAGAGTGTTAACATGTTTACAGGAGTTCTGATACAGGGCGACACACATGATCTCATACAGAGTGTTAACATGTTTACAGGAGTTCTGATACAGGGCGACACACATGATCTCATACAGAGTGTTAACATGTTTACAGGAGTTCTGATACAGGGCGACATACATGATCTCATACAGAGTGTTAACATGTTTACAGGAGTTCTGATACAGGGCGACACACATGATCTCATACAGAGTGTTAACATGTTTACAGGAGTTCTGATACAGGGCGACACACATGATCTCATACAGAGTGTTAACATGTTTACAGGAGTTCTGATACAGGGCGACACACATGATCTCATACAGAGTGTTAACATGTTTACAGGAGTTCTTATACAGGGCGACATACATGATCTCATACAGAGTGTTAACATGTTTACAGGAGTTCTGATACAGGGCGACATACATGATCTCATACAGAGTGTTAACATGTTTACAGGAGTTCTGATACAGGGCGACACACATGATCTCATACAGAGTGTTAACATGTTTACAGGAGTTCTGATACAGGGCGACACACATGATCTCATACAGAGTGTTAACATGTTTACAGGAGTTCTGATACAGGGCGACACACATGATCTCATACAGAGTGTTAACATGTTTACAGGAGTTCTGATACAGGGCGACACACATGATCTCATACAGAGTGTTAACATGTTTACAGGAGTTCTGATACAGGGCGACATACATGATCTCATACAGAGTGTTAACATGTTTACAGGAGTTCTTATACAGGGCGACACACATGATCTCATACAGAGTGTTAACATGTTTACAGGAGTTCTGATACAGGGCGACATACATGATCTCATACAGAGTGTTAACATGTTTACAGGAGTTCTGATACAGGGCGACACACATGATCTCATACAGAGTGTTAACATGTTTACAGGAGTTCTGATACAGGGCGACATACATGATCTCATACAGAGTGTTAACATGTTTACAGGAGTTCTGATACAGGGCGACATACATGATCTCATACAGAGTGTTAACATGTTTACAGGAGTTCTGATACAGGGCGACACACATGATCTCATACAGAGTGTTAACATGTTTACAGGAGTTCTGATACAGGGCGACATACATGATCTCATACAGAGTGTTAACATGTTTACAGGAGTTCTGATACAGGGCGACATACATGATCTCATACAGAGTGTTAACATGTTTACAGGAGTTCTGATACAGGGCGACATACATGATCTCATACAGAGTGTTAACATGTTTACAGGAGTTCTTATACAGGGCGACATACAACGACAAAACATATGTTTTCAAGTTCCCCAAAGAAGCCTGGAACAAGAAGAAGGAGCTAGAATAACTGGTTAATAAAAGATAAGGGAAAACATATTGTGTAATATTTCTATTTTAGAGGTTAGAGAAAGATACTTAGTAATATACTATAATAATATCTAAATACGGGCGGCTGGGTGGCGCAGCGGAGATTGCGCTCGTCACCAATGCAAGAGACTCCGGTCTCGAATCCGGGTGTCAGCGTTGCCTCCGGCTTGGGCGGGCCGTCATACTGACTCAATTGGCAGAGTCAGCGGGTGGGAAGTCGATGGGTGGTAATCTGGACGTTATGGACAGCGACTCCTACAGGTCGGTTGGGGGACGCCTGCACAGCAGAGACAGGAAATGGCGGGGGTAGTGTGAGCCTCCCACACGTTACACCTCGCCAATGAGAGTCCGCGCTGGCAGGTGAAAAGATGTGACAGGGTGCCTCCTCGTGTACCGGAGGGGACACGTGATGCAAGGCTTCTATCCTCCCTCCCTACAGCCGACCAGTGGGAGGCATAGTATAGCAACGTTCAAGACAGGGGAGGGGAGAATTGGAATCACGAAATTGGGATGGGAGAAAAATAAGGAGAAAAAGTGGATAAAAAAAGAATATCTAAATACCTATTCATCAAAATAAGATAAGATACAATAAGATATTCCTTTATTGATGGGGGGAGGGGAGGTACAGGTATGGGCAGGGTAATATTTATTTTTATTAAATTTTACTCCACCACTTTATTGTATTATCCGTTTGTTAATGTCTGTCCGCTAATGTCGCACCAGTAACGGCCAAAGCAAATTCCTTGTATGTGAAAAGTATACTTGGCAATAAAGACCTTTCTGATAGAAGACATAAAATAAAATCTTAATAAAAAATATGAGACAAATAAACAAAGGTGCAGATGAAGGTCTGTATGCCCTATCATTTATATATATATATTATAATATACGTTACAATAAATGTAGGCAATACCATTTTGTTTTTCTGAATATATACTATGAGTCAAAGTAAACATTATACACAAGGTGAAGGTTTGCACCCTAACTGGCATGATATACTGTACATCATACATTGTAGTCCATGCAGGTTTTGGTGGGTAAGACACACTCACTGTAGGGGTCAGACGTTCCTAATAGTTCCTAAGTTCTGCAGCTGTTAGTTCTCCAGCTGCTGGCAGCAGTCCATGCCCACGGTTGTATAACTAATAATAAATATTATAAATATATTTATATAGCTTATATTGGGAGTCTCTATATCAATAGTATTTCCTTTAATATAATTCATTGTTTGTTTAGTAGAATTCTAGCGGTTGAACATTGCTGATAATGCTCTCCTTCTGTCTCATTCATTCGATTGACAGGATCATTTAAGATCAGAGGGGTGGCCAATCAGTTTGCCAGGAGGCCGAAGGGCGGCCATTTTGTCACCATGTCGGCAGGGAACTATGGGAAGTCGTTTGCATACGCCTCCAAGCACTACGGGTCAAAGGGCAAGGTGGTAATGCCAGAGACGGCCCCAGCATCCAGATCTACTCTCATACAGGTCAGAGTTCACACGCCGACGGTGTATATACTGTAATGATGCTACTGTACACAACAACCACACGGCTATTATTTTGTACTTCCAAAGTGGATACCGCAGAACTTGATTGAATAGAATACCCGTTCCTTTAGAGTTTCTTGGTACTAAGTATAGTATAATAGCATTTGTCTGGTACATTGTAAAATGGCTGCCATAGAGTGTTTGATAATGGCATCATGGAAATCAATGTTGGATTGGCGCGCCGTGGGAGTCAAGTGGCGCAAGTGGACCCGTTACCGCGGCGATGACATAAATGTCACGGCTGTCACTTTACAATCAAACACACGTGTTCCACAGAGCTTCGGGGTGGAGGTGGAGCGCGTGCCGAGCGCCGGCCTGATGGAGGTGGTGAACCGCTGCGTCGAGGAAGACCACATGACCTTCCTCCACTCCTACGACGACCTGGACCTCATAGCAGGACACGCCAGGTAGCGGGGGGCGGGGTGGACCACGACACAATCAGAAGGAGGCACGAACAAGTGGTACACGACTCAAGATCATGTCGGACGCCACGCCACGTGTGTAAAAAAAGAAATATCAATGTAGTTCGATGGTCGTTTCAGTTTTACCATCATGGTACCGGCCGTTGTATAAATGATTCACCGTGTTAACGCCATGTTAAAAATCATGTATCACCGTGGTACCACTTTTGTATAATCCATAAGTTAAAACATTATACAGATGGTAATACGTGTTTCTTGGGGGGGAAGTGGTGGAAATATCATGAGACCTCTTTGTGAAGGATGTAGAAAAGTTTGTGTCGCTTTACCAAAGAGTAGGCCGGGGTCATTATTAAGGCCAACACAATAGTCTAATGTTACTGTATGAAGAAAAAGGCCACACACTGACAAAAATCTATAAAAAGACTCATAGTGTCGGGGTGTGATTCACGCTGTCAGCGGTACCTCCGGCTTGGTCATTTGTCCCTACCGACACAATTGGCAGTGTTTACGGGTGGGAAGCCGGTGGGGTACGAGTCCTGGTTGGTACAATAGTGACTCATACTGATTGGTCGGGGCGCCTGCTCAGCGGGGAGGTGACATGGGGGGGGGGGGGGGGGGGGTGAACTCCTAGCCGTCAAGGTTAAAAGAAGCAGCTGGTGACGCCACATGTTTCCACCCTCCCCAGACCGACAGTAGGACAGCGCAACAACCAGGAACAGAATTGGCATAACAACTAAATAGAGAAAGGATAGAAACATATATATATATATATATATATATATAAAAAAAAAGACTAGATTATTTATTTACATGGGGAGAAAAGTGACATGAAGTGGAAAAACGTTTCGCCTCTCGGACCATTAGCACCATCATCATCAAATCAAAATTACCTACCTGGGTTCCATCCTAGAGGCTAATCTCTCCTGTGACAAAATGGCATCCAATGTAATAAAAAAAGTCAACCAACGAACTCGATTCTTGTACCGGATCTCCTCTCTGGTAAACAAGAATACCCTGAAGACTCTGGCAGGAGCACTCATTCAAGGGTACTACGACCTGCACCTCATGGTACCAAAGCACCTCAAAGGCGCTAAAAACAAAATTACAAACATCTCAAAACAAACTGGTCAGACTACTGCTTGACCTTACTCCTAGAACCCACCTCACCCCTGCCCACTTTGACAACCTAGGATGGCTTAGAGTAGACGACAGAGTACAGCAACTTGCAATGGGCCTGGTCTACAAGATACACTACACGACCAAGGTACCCATGTACATGTCAAAATACTTCCCAAAGGTCAGTGAATACCACGATCACAACACCAGCGGGAGCTCCACAAATCATGTTAAACCCAGATTCGGCTCAAATAAGGGACACGTTTCGCAATTATGCCACATCAATGTGGAACGCCCTACCCAAAGCTGTAAAGGAATGTGGATCACTACCCACTTTCAAAACCTCTCTCAAGGGACACCTACGGGAGACTGCAATTCAACACTGGCCCCTGTAAATGTCCTAACCCAACCCCCTCCAATGTACAGTCATTTACCAAGTATGGTTTTGTCAATAGTCCAATGTACAATTTTGTTTGTTTGTAGAGTGTCTCCCCCCCCCCCCCTCAATGTACAGTTTTGCTTGTATATACAGTGTGCCCCCCCCCCCCCCCCACCCCCCCCAACCACCTCCAATGTAGATTACCCAGTATGGTTGTCAATATCCCAGTGTACCCAACCCCCCCCACCCAACCTCCTCCAATGTACAGTTTCTACGTCAAATGTATATACTCCCTTTTCCTGACTCCTTCTGTATCACAAACAGTACTGTATTTGCAAATCTGGTATGTCATAAATGTATAGATGTAGCAGTACTGACTATCTGTATGTCATGTATGTCATATATGTCCTGATGAATTGAAAATGGGGGACCCTGATGTAAACAAGACGAAAGTCTTTCTCTGGTCTGCATCCCCTTAACAATTGTGTGTATTGAGCTGTACTGTATTGTACCCATTCTGCAATCTGTTAATAAAGTTTTCAATCAATCAATCAATCAATCAATCAATCAAAACGACCAAGTGGATTTCTGTCAGTAAACTGCACGTGTGTGTCCACAGTCTGGGTCTGGAGGTGCTGGAGGTGGTGCCGGAGCCCGACGTGGTGGTGGTGTGCTGCGGGGGAGGAGGCCTGCTGGCCGGGGTGGCTGCTGCCATCAAGCTCTCCGGCTGCAGCAACACCAGGATCTACGGCGTGGAACCAGAAGGAGGTACCGTCGGTTCACGCAGCCAGTAAACAGCATCTTTACTAGGGGGAGGGGGGGGGCATCTTAACCATAGATATATATAGAACACTAGATAGCTTACCCGCGCTGCCGGCCAATGGAGAGCGACGTCACTGAACCGCCGCCATCTTGCCCAGGTCAGCCTTGAGTGACAGTGAGTGAGCTGCACAGACAAAAATACTCATAACTCGCTGAAATATTGACGGATTTACAAACGGTTTGGTTTATTACAAGCATTATTAACGTGGCTATGATTCAAGCGGTTTGTAAAAAAAAACATCTTTACATTTTTTTTATAAGTATGCAGTATCATAACTACACCTTTGATGTTTATAGCAAACCAACCCGTTTGTAAATCCGTCAATATGTCAGCGAGTTATGAGTATTTTTGTCTGTGCAGCTCACTCACTCTCACTCAAGGCTGACTGGAGCAAGATGGCGGCGGTTCAGTGACGCTGGTGACTCCGCCTTAAGCTATCTAGTGTTCTATAGATATCTATGATCTTAACCCTTACTTAGGTCATCGAGGAGCTCCCGTCGGTTTGATGTATCTCCCGAACGCAAAAGGCCTTTTTTTTGGTGTGGTCGATTTGATTGACGAGTGACATTTACACTTTTTATAAAGATTGGGGAAGGGTTGGGTACTCGAAGCCGAAAGTGTATTGGACATTTCTTTTGGTGTTGTTCGCCCTCAAGTGCAAACACAACTCAACCCCCCCCCCCCCCGGAAGACAATAGATGTCTTTAATGGATATTTGCAAGCCCACCACCCCTACGATCAACAATAAAGTCTATATTGATATAATCTAATATAATTGATATAATAGATAGAAACTTTATTGCCATTTCAACACTGTTGATTGGGATTTGTCTTGGTGCCACGTACAGTACAGACAATGTTAAAAACATACAATATAAAAACACAAGAGTACAATATAAAAACACAAGAGTACAATCCCCACAATAAAGAGTTTTACACAAACAATTAAAAAGAAAAAAATGCTACAGTACCTAAAATAAATTGCTCAGTGTTCCAGTTTTATAATAATCACCTGATCTCTATTGATGTTTAGATGCAGCATTAGTTACGTTACCGTTCTCCTACATAAATGACTTGTTTATGGTTCTATCTTCTGGGTTCCCTGTGGTGCCCGTGGGCACAGCCTGCACCATGTACAGGAGCTTCATCGAGAAGAGGCCGGTGGGCATGGAGACCAAGAGCATCGCCTCAGGACTAGCACCACCGTTTGCAGGTATCCTGTCTCTGTAATCCTGGGTGATACGGACAGATTATTATTATTATTATTATTATACAGTTGGGTCCATAAGTATTTGGACATCAACACAATTTCCATCATTTTGCCTGTGTGTACCACAATTGGATTTCGCTGCTGTCGGGACAAAACCTCATAACTCCATTTTTTTTTTTTTTTTTTTTTATTATATAAATCAACTCCGTAGATCATCCTCCATATGTGTGTGTGGGTTTTACAAAGTTTAAACAATGGGAAAGCATTAAACCGATCATCTGTCTAAACCTCCTAACTCTATTCACCCTCAAATCTGTGTTAGTTTTTTTCATCTGCTGAAAAGTTGGGTTCTTGGAGTTATGAGGTTTTGTCCCGACAGCAGCGATTTGCTCCTTGTGAATGAAATGGGAACAATGGAATAACACACACCTGGCCGTGGAACAGTTACCTTTGGGGGTACACATGTAGAAACGGTTCCTTTGGGGGTACACATGTAGAAACGGTTCCTTCGGGGGTACACATGTAGAAACGGTTCCTTTGGGGGTACACATGTAGAAACGGTTCCTTTGGGGGTACACATGTAGAAACGGTTACCTTTGGGGGTACACATGTAGAAACGGTTACCTTTGGGGGTACACATGTAGAAACGGTTACCTTTGGGGGTACACATGTAGAAACGGTTACCTTTGGGGGTACACATGTAGAAACGGTTCCTTTGGGGGTACACATGTAGAAACGGTTCCTTTGGGGGTACACATGTAGAAACGGTTCCTTTGGGGGTACACATGTAGAAACGGTTCCTTTGGGGGTACACATGTAGAAACGGTTCCTTCGGGGGTACACATGTAGAAACGGTTCCTTTGGGGGTACACATGTAGAAACGGTTCCTTTGGGGGTACACATGTAGAAACGGTTCCTTTGGGGGTACACATGTAGAAACGGTTCCTTTGGGGGTACACATGTAGAAACGGTTCCTTCGGGGGTACACATGTAGAAACGGTTCTATAATTCCTAGAAGACCATTCACCTGATTTGGATGTAAATACCCTCAAGTTAAAAGCTGGAAGTCTGCACTTGAAACACATCTTGATCGTTACATTTCAAGTCCATTGTGGTGGTGTATGTAAATGGGTGTCAATGTCCAAATATTTATGAGACGACTGTATCACATATTTCCATTATAATATTTTACAGTATTTAGTTTTAACATACTTTGTGTTCACACACAGACTCTGCCTCCATTCAGTTTTGGTCGGTGTTCATATTGTTGCTTAAAACTTTAGATACTGTAGAAAAATAAAGAATTTAACAGTGGCAATAATTTCCTGTTTTATAATAGTGCCACTGTGTGCAATTTCGTTTTTGATTTAATGGCACAAAATAGCATACTTTTCTGTCTTTCTACAGTCGTCAAGTGATTCCAGAAGAATTCCTATAATCACATTAGGAATGTGAACCCCTCCCTGTGTTTGTGTTTCTGTGCCAGGTGCCCTGCCCTATCAGCTGTGCCAGCGCTACGTGGACGAGATCATCCTGGTCAGCGACGAGGAAATCAAGACGGCGGTGAGCGCCCTCTACAGGTCGGGACTGGTGGTGGAGCCCTCTGGGTCGGCCGCCTTCGCTGCCATCGCCAACGACAAGATACCCAACGTGGCGGGAAAGAAGGTTGTCTGCGTCCTCAGTGGAGGGAACATCGGCAAAGACGAGCTCAGCGACTTCCCCGACTGACTGGGGGGGGGGGGGGGGGGGGGAGCGAGGACTGTGCCACCTGGGGGGGGGGGGGGGTGGCGAGGACTGTGCCACAATCTACACCTGGGGTCAAATAGTTTTTGCAAATTAAATTTTAGTGTTTGTTTTTAATCTTTACGTTTACATTTTAAATTGAGTGTATGAATGAATGAATGAAAACTTTATTTAACAGATTGCAGAATGGGTACAATACAGTACGGCTCAATACATACAATTGTTAAGGGGATGCAGACCAGAGAAAGACGTTTGTCTTGTTTCCATCAGGGTCGACTCCAGAGTCATTTAGCCGACGCGTATTTTGTCCAAAGCGAAGTGCTGCGCAGCAAGTCAGCAGGAAGGGTACAACTCTGGCAGCTAGGTGGGTAGGGTACAGTAAGTGGGGAGGGTACAGTAAGTGGGCAGGGTACAGTAAGTGGGTACTGGGTACAGTAAGTGGGCAGGGTACAGTAAGTGGGTAGGGTACAGTAAGTGGGTAGGGTACAGTAAGTGGGTACTGGGTACAGTAAGTGGGTACTGGGTACAGTAAGTGGGTAGGGTACAGTAAGTGGGTACTGGGTACAGTAAGTGGGTACTGGGTACAGTAAGTGGGTAGGGTACAGTAAGTGGGTAGGGTACAGTAAGTGGGTACTGGGTACAGTAAGTGGGTAGGGTACAGTAAGTGGGTACTGGGTACAGTAAGTGGGTAGGGTACAGTAAGTGGGTACTGGGTACAGTAAGTGGGTAGGGTACAGTAAGTGGGTAGGGTACAGTAAGTGGGTACTGGGTACAGTAAGTGGGTAGGGTACAGTAAGTGGGTAGGGTACAGTAAGTGGGTACTGGGTACAGTAAGTGGGTACTGGGTACAGTAAGTGGGTAGGGTACAGTAAGTGGGTAGGGTACAGTAAGTGGGTATAGGGTACAGTAGGTGGGTACTGGGTACAGTAAGTGGGTAGGGTACAGTAAGTGGGTATAGGGTACAGTAGGTGGGTACTGGGTACAGTAAGTGGGTAGGGTACAGTAAGTGTTGTTCGTCAGTGTTGAACTTGAGCGCTACAGTCTCGAGTGCATAGTTGTAGAGACATATGATCATAGTAGCAGCAGTGTTTCCCACAGGATTTTGTGAGACTATGGGGGGTGAACCTCGGACCCCCCCCCCCCACCCCCCGAAATCTTTTTTGTGTGTACATTTTAAAGTTAAATGCATCAATCTGGTGCACTTTGAGAGCAAAATAAAGAGGCTAGATCTATGATGAACTTTGTGCTCAAAACACAAAATCGACTAGACTAGTGCCTCCCAATCCTCTCCTCAACTTAACTAGCCTTTTATTATTAGTTGAATCAAGGTGTGCTGGTGGTGGAATTTAAACAAATACATGGACCGGCTGGGGCGTCTCGAGGAGTTCTCCTCGCTAACGGAGATAATTACAATCATACCATCTAGCAAGAATTAAACGTATTTACAAGTCGTATTAGGTTTAGCAAGTAAGGAGACGTATACATTACATGTCAAAGCACTAGAAATTGTCATTTTTCTATTTTTATCGATTTCTGAAAATATGTACTTTTTGAGCATTTAGAAGACATTCTAATTCTTTTGTTCTCCGCCCACGGGTGCAATAAGCCCCGTTGACTCCTAAGGGTTGAGGAGCCACATTTAGGCCCTTGGCCCTCAACAGTTTTGGGCACCCTTGCTTTAAGGTATCCAATTGACCATATTCACACAGCAGCCATTTTTCTGTTGTACCATGCTCAGGTTGGGATTCCTTTTAGTTTTTTCCTCCACAAGTGTGAACATGGTGGAAAGGAATCCCAACCTGAGCATGACATAAGAGCAAGATGGCCACTGTGTGAATATAGTCAATTTCCAGGAAACATTTGAATGAAGTTGTACATGATTTGATATCCTTACTTTTGTCTTGCCGTGTGGTTATGATTTTATATATATATTATATTTTTTGTGTGCTTATTTCTGTATGTACACTCAACATGACTGTAAACGAGGGAAACCTCAGTTGCCTTTTGAGTTTAAATAAAGGTTTTGACCACGTGTCTCAGTTTGTTGCCTGTTGCTTTGTGACGCGCCACCTTTTACACTGGTCCTTAACATTATTGTGACCACTGACTGGAGTTCATAGTTGATCCACTTTTCATTTTTACCACTGCTTGCATTTCGGTCAATAATTAAACCAGCACAGATTAGAGAAAGAGGAGTCGAAAACTAACTTTGAAATCTTTATTAGGATTCAAGTGAAATGTATAGAAATGTCAGTCATCAATCATCCGCAAAAAGGTCTAGGAAATAGTAAACCATAACACTGTGCACATCTCGTCAATATGATCAGATAAAAAAGAAGAAAAAGAGAATCAGTTAAAAAAATAAACTGTTTGCTAGAAATAAATCTCAAACCGATGAGGCGTAATTGCATTAATTCAATCATTTCCAGTTGCGTAGCGTGAATCACTTCTTTCCGTTAGAACACCTGCTCCACAGGTCGCATTTGAACATCTCCAATCTGCACAAAGAAAGTTCAATTAATAAATGGTTAACATTAATATTCAGGTAAAACTAGAGATGCTCGATATTGGCTTTTTTACCGATACCGATATTCCGATATTGTCCAACTCTTAATTTCCGATACCGATATCAACCGATACCGATATATGCAGGGTTGTACCTGTGTATACTGTATACTTTACTTACTCACAGTATATATTTAGATTCTAGTGTTTATTGTAACCATATTTAATGTATAATACAACTGATACAGACCATCATCTGCACCTTTGATCACACTGCCTACTTGCTCTGATGCGTATATTCAGAGTTAATTATATTGTTTACGCTGCCTATTTTAACCTTACTGTACTATAATTTTATTGCCTGTATTTATGTCTTCTACTATTACCTGTACCACCCCCCCCCCCCCCTCCCACATGCTGCTACAATGCCTGCATTTCCCCAAGGGGATCAATAAAGGAATATCTTATCTTATCTTGTGTTAACTCATTACAGAAGGCAAGACGGCTGCTTACATGCACATGTGGAGGGGCACTCAACACATATACGACGGCGCTTGCGATGTCTTCTGCTTGCAAACTCTGAAAAAGAAGACAGGGGATGGATTTTTCCTTTTTCGGGTTGGTGTCTAGAATTTACTAGATTCCCGTGTAGACCACAGCAGAAGCATTACATAGGTTACCTTTATTGTAGTAAATACATGGGCAGCTTTCTCCGGGTTCCGACTGTACATCCGATTGACAAATTCCGTTTCCACCAGACCCGGAGATACACACTGCAACAGGAGTGGAACAAAATACAACCACGCTTACAATGTGCACACTTCATTGTCATTGTCTTCAGTGTACTTGTGTTAACAGGTAGCCTAACACTGCCACGACAGTGCCATTTTACAAATCCATTTAAGGCTAATCTTTCCTGTGACAAAATGGCATCCAATGTAATAAAAAAAGTCAACCAACGAACTCGATTCTTGTACCGGATCTCCTCTCTGGTAAACAAGAATACCCTGAAGACTCTGGCAGGAGCACTCATTCAAGGGTACTACGACCTGCACCTCATGGTACCAAAGCACCTCAAAGGCGCTAAAAACAAAATTACAAACATCTCAAAACAAACTGGTCAGACTACTGCTTGACCTTACTCCTAGAACCCACCTCACCCCTGCCCACTTTGACAACCTAGGATGGCTTAGAGTAGACGACAGAGTACAGCAACTTGCAATGGGCCTGGTCTACAAGATACACTACACGACCAAGGTACCCATGTACATGTCAAAATACTTCCCAAAGGTCAGTGAATACCACGATCACAACACCAGAGGGAGCTCCACAAATCATGTTAAACCCAGATTCGGCTCAAACAAGGGACTAAACACGTTTCGCAATTATGCCACATCAATGTGGAACGCCCTACCCAAAGCTGTAAAGGAATGTGAATCACTACCCACTTTCAAAAACACTCTCAAAGAACACCTACGGGAGACTGCAATTCGAAACTAGCCCCTGTAAATGTCGTAACCCAACCCCCTCCAATGTACAGTAAATGACCAAGTTGGTTGTCAATATTCCAATGTACAGCTTTGCGTGTACAGTTGTACAGTGTTCCCCACCCACCCCTCCTACCCAACCCCACCCACCCAACCACCTCCAATGTACAGCCCCCCCCCCCCCCCCCCCCCCCCCCCCCACCCAACCAACCTCCTCCAATGTACAGTTTTTACGTCAAATGTATATACTCTCTTTCTGGACTCTTTTTGTATCACAACAGTACTGTATTTGCAAATCTGGTATGTCATAAATGTATAGATGTAGCAGTACTGTATGTCATGTATGTCATATATGTCCTGGTGAATTGAAAATGGGGGACCCTGATGTAAACAAGACGAAAGTCTTTCTCTGGTCTGCATCCCCTTAACAATTGTGTGTATTGAGTTGTACTGTATTGTACCCATTCTGCAATCTGTTAATAAAGTTTTCAATCAATCAATCAATCAATCAAAACGGTGGTGTAGTGGTTAACACTGTCGCCTCACAGCAAGAAAGTCATGGGTTTCCGATGGGTTCCCGCTTGGGGACCAGGTTGCCGGGTACCCAGGTGGGGTATCTCCCGGGCCTTTCTGTGTGGAGTTTGCATGTTCTCCCCCCCCCCCCCCCCACCTGCAAGGGTTTCCCCTCCAGAAAAAAATATCAAAATGCAGAACAGATCACCAGTGCTGCCACGTCCCTGACGAAGACGGGACAGGAGCACTTGGATTGGTGCCCGGGGTGCGGTGCACGCCGCAGCCCATGCCGCAGCCCATGCCGCAGCCCATGTCTGCTCCCGGATGCCCTTGGGGGGAAGGACGACGGGATGGGTCAAGCGCAGAGAGGCATTTCAGTGACGACCCAATGCATGTGTTCCTGTGTGTCACCCATGTTGCACGTGTGTGTTGCTGCATGACTAATAACGACTTCTTCATTCTCTTATGCTTCGATTGGACAATATTTTGAGTGGGGACGGTAAGTCTTTATTATTCTTTTTACTTTTTATAAACAAAGACGGGGAATTAATAACAATTCTTACCGTGACTCTAATATGGGTCTTAGCCTCGCGTAACTCTTGTCTCAGGCCCTCCGCCAGGGCTGTCACGGCGTATTTGGTCGCACAGTAGAAATGCACATCGGCACTGGTATGTACGTGATGTCCAAACATGCTACAACAGAGAGAGAGAGAGAGAGAGAGAGAGAGAGAGAGAGAGATTATGACCGACAGAACAGGGACAGCAGTATTATTGTCAAATAACAGTCTACCATCTATCCTTGACACCTAGGATAATAAGCATAAAGATAATTATAAGAATACAAATATTGGTAATATATAGAATGGTATGTTGGCGCTCCCGCTGCAATAACAAACAAACACATGCCACATGCTTGAGAAACGACATGGTTATAATTATATGGTTCTAGTTACTCTTTACACTTACTGTGTGGCAACGGTGTAACAGTGACTTTATAGTGACACCCACAGATATTTTCAGCTCTAACAGAATTATGAATTGTGCCATGAATTTAAATATTTTAAAATAAATTTGTTGTGAAAATCAACATCAGATTTCAGCTCAATTATCAGAGCATCTTGTCACCCCAGTTTTTATTTGGAAGCAAGATTCTATGCAAGCAAGGACGTGAGCGAGGAAGTCAACAGAGTGTGTAATCTTGCTCCCAGAACGTTAGTCTTAGTACTTTATCCAAAAACCCTGTTTTGGTTGAGCCCCCGATCACCGGTGGTCTATTAATATTAAGACATGACTGTAAGTAAGTTTGAGACTAGTGAGATTTGAAATCGACATGCATTCTTTGGAAGCAGAGGTGGAGTGCGGGTAAAGTTGACAATTATTCAGCGGTCCTCAACAGGGACGTGCACAGGACTTTAGAGGGGCAGGTGCTCAAAGGCTGAAAAGGGCACAACACTTGTGTGTCTATATTAAGCGAGCGCGCGTAAGGGCCCTTTTCAGGGCGGGGGGGCCCCCTTTTTATGCTTTTTGGGGGGTTTTGGTGATCAAATATTGAATATTGAACTATAATAATCAGTGCAGGAGCTCACTTATCCTTGAAAGACACTTTTATCACTGACTTAAAAGGCCCATACATCTCCATAAATGTTCAGGGGGGAGGGAATAAGTGCTTACCCTACAGACCCCAAGAAGTGCTGTATATTCTGTATTGTTTAATATAAATGCATTTTTTATTCCAATCCCGATTTGTATTTGAGATTCCCAAATCCCATCGGACTTGACTTCTTCGTGTCCCTCAGTGAGTGTAATACCAGCATTCAACAGTGGTTTCTATCATGATCATCATCACCACCCACGCTATGCATAAAATATATACAGTAGGTCCGCGGAGAGGCACGCTGAGGAGGCCGTGCAAACTGCAATGGAATATGGGGCATCTCTCTCTCTTTACCTAATATTTTTATTCTATCCTGACATTTTTCAGTTGGAAGGGCAGTCTATATGCGTAACAGTAAAAAAAAAAAAAAAAAAAAAAAATGTTATTTTTTTTTCAAAAAGGGCACTTTTTTGATGAGGCTCAAAAAGGCAGGTGCTCAGGCACCCCTTGGCCTCTATGTGTGCACGTGCCTGAGGGGCAGGTGCTCAGGCACCCCTTGGCCTCTATGTGTGCACGTGCCTGGCCCTCAAGGCCGGAGGGGAACCCAGAATAAGATAACTCTCTCGGTTAGGTAAGAGTTGTGGCATTGTACCTGTTCATGTGTATGATGTGTCCATCGTCGACCTTTCTATCTTTCATTGACTGGTATGCTTCCCGTGTGCATATGGACAATGCGATGACGTTCACCTGCAAGATGCAATGCACTTATCCAAAGACATCCAGCTTAGAAACAACACTGTGCAATAGATTACCTTCAGGGAAATGCATTATAGTATTAATAATACTAATAAACTTTATTTGTAGAGCACCTTTCATACAAGAATTGCAGCTCAAAGTGCTTCACAACAGAACAAAATGAGCACATAAAGTGCAGACATATAAAATCAGTTTTTTCACATTAGGATCCAACATCCCTTGTTGGCCACCTTGTCTGTGGTTTGATTATATTGCAGTTTAAAAATAGACAATAAAAAGAGTAAAATAGAGTAGACTGAGTAAAATAGTGCAATAAAAATTGTTCTGGATGACTGTTTAACAGTTTAAAACCGCCTTTACCTTCCCCGTTTTGATTATCCACACAGTTTAAAACCTGACAGTCTTCCTTCCCGTTCGATACCCACTTTGCCCCTTCGAACCTCGAGAATAACCTCTCAGGGCAAACCTCCCTCTCAGCCTTATGGGCAAGTGACGACTCCCATCACAGAGACTTCCATCCAGTGTTGCAGTTCCCCATTGCAAGTATTGCAAGCGACACTTAAAAATGTCCTTGTTATTTAAAAAAAAAAAAATTAAATCCACACTTACATCCATCATGTTCCGCCAGCCGCTGGTGTTGCCGCTCAACAGTGGTTCTGGGTGAGCCAGGCCAGCGTTGTTGATGCAGACATCCACACCCTGGTGCTGGGCCTTGATGGCAGAGAACATGGACAGGATCTCCTCTTCGTTGGAGAGGTCACATTTAAAGGGAACCAGGGTGCCACTGTGCCCGGCACTTTGACACTCTGCTGCCAGTTTCTGAAATCAAGTTTAATTTGTCACATATAAGGTACATGTACATTATAGTGAAATGCTTTGGTTCTGTGTGACCCTCCTGAGATTGTGCTTCACAAAACAGCAAAAGACCAGAAACAATATATGTACAACATATATAATATATACAAAACTGAAATGCACAAAATGCTCAAATTAGGTAGGAGAGGTATTCACAAATGTATTCAGAATAAAGTAAAGTTTTAAGGCATAACGTGGATGCAGCCAAGTGCCTTAAAACGTACATCTACAAGTTGATTCTTTCTGTTTATGCCATGGTCATTTGCCAACAATATAAAATAAAAGCATTTGTACATTTTTGGTGAAAGTTTTGCACTTGCCATTGTGCGTTTTCCTTCCTGGTTGTTAGTTTATCAAGCTGTGCTTCGCCGTAGTTGAAAACAAGTAGGCGTTGACAGCTGTGCTCTTCACATTGGCGAATATGGTTCTGGACGACCAGGGTTTGTCAACAAACTGATGTACTTTCTAACAGCTATATATATACTTTATAGTATTGCTATCTGTCCATTCTCATTGTCACTTGAGTGCATAAACCGTGCCTTCATAATGGCTTAAAGAAAATAAAAATCCATCGGTTGGTTGTCATTTTATAGCGGCGTGAATATAAGCTTTATCGCAGTTTTCGTCTCATCTTTTTTCTGGGAAGCTAGATATGAGGCTAAAGGCTAGTCACGTTATATCAAACGCCATTTCTGTTGTATATATACGAATGAAATAAAACAAACTGCTTAGCATCCGGACTATTACAGAGCATCTATGGATGAAATGGGGGTGGCGGGGGACGCCGATTAATATTATTGATTAGCAATACAGTGTGCGTTCAAGTAGCCACATTCAACTGATCGATCGCTTGCGTGTTACAACAATGTCCAATCCGGCTGTAATTTGGGTGAATAGTATCCTACCGTCAGCCCATGTGATCGCCGGCAGCATTTCGTCATTATTCATCGGAATCTGGTAGATCGATATGTCCATTGGCTGATCATAAATCCCATTATTCCAGGCTGAAATCTGCGTTCGGTAACGTGATCAAAGATGGAGGATGTTCGGCTGGGATCCAGGCTCATATGAAACGCCCCTAGACAATAAAAAAAAAATTCCCCATTCGGCCTCAATGATACTGCAGTGGAGCGATGGCGCCCCTAAGAGGATCTGGCCGGTATTGCATGTTTCGGAAATCAAATATGCGGGTAGATCCTGCAAGTCGATCGGGGACGTTAATACCGTTATTAATATGGAATAAAACAATAACAACTTGCCACGAGTTAAGGTCCTCAACGGGTGGAATCAAAACACGAGTTAACTCGTGGTTGGGCGGCAAAGTGTTAATGTTGCTATGGTTGCAGGTTGGGTAGCAGGTGAATTTAGATGATAAGCTTGAGCCAAACTATGTGTACATTAAACAGTTTTAATGCACACCTGCCGGCCATTCAGAAAGGAGTATTCACCCAGACCATGTTTTTTTCCCTTTTCCTTCCATCAAGAGGTTAATTGACATACTGCATCTGTCTTCTTGATCCTATAATATAAGGCCAAACATCTTCCTTTTATTTCACTCCAGATGTTTTGGCTTGCCAAGATTGTAAAAGCCTTATAGGAAACATGTATCACCCCTAAAGATACATTATTATCCACATATAATTTCAAAAATCTAAATCATCCAATGAAAATAATTTGAAAAATGATGCAATAGGCATAGGATCAGCAGCTAAATAAAAGAGGCTATTGGGTGATCAATCTTTCACAATAGCAATGGCAGGCAGTTCCATTGCTTGGAGGAGTTATAGGTTATTGTATCATATGATTGAGTTACTTATTCCTTCTGCACTTTGGCACAGTCCAGTAACACTTGAAGTAGGCTTATATCTGCTTAGAAGATTACACCTGCTACCTGCTAGTTCTCCACGCTGTACCTCAAATATGAGAAAACGGAATTTGCAGCATTACTCTTCCAAATGGGATTAAGCATGTTTTCTTGCATCTCTAAACAATATCTTACTTTGTATGTATTTGTTACTATCTGAAGTGAATTACATGAAAAGTGAATAATGTTACGGCCCCCAGGTGGACCAGGGTATCAGTACCGTATAGTTGTATATCTTGTTGTGTATGTCATAAATGTCTTGATGACTTGAAAATGGAGGACCCTTATGATAAGTTATGTAAACAAGATGAAAGTATTTTTCTGGTCTGCAATCTGCATCCTCTTACTGGCTAGTTGTTTGTATTGAGCTGTAGTCACTGTATTGTACCCATTCTGCAATTGATTGATTGATTGAAAATTGTATTAACAGATTGTAGAATGGGTAAAATACAGTACAGCTCAATACACACAATTGTTGCAGACCAGAGAAAGACTTTCGTCTTGTTTACATCAGGGTCCCCCATTTTCAACGTTTTTCAATCAATTCAAGGGTGCAACATAAAACAGAATGCTTAGCATATAATGTAGCCAAAATGAGGCGCAGTAAAACACTGCGGTCAAGTGAGCCGTCTTTTGCTTTTGCGTGGTCAAACCAGCCGCTCTTGTTTTTCGAGTGCGCGATTAGTTCCAGGTTTACGGTAATGCATTAAACAAGTAGATCTTACAGAAATACTTAATATGACATTGAATGCGCATCGAATCAATAGGACGTTTAGTCTAATCAATAGGACGTTTCGTATGTGCAGTATTATTGAACATCGAATCAATAGGACGCGCAGTATATTCGACCACTAAAGCTAAAGACAATTCCACAGAGGAACACTTCCGGTGAGGATTTCAAAGTAAAGGATGGCATGTGGTTCATTTCTATTATTTCATAAGTAGTTTATTACACTGCCATGTTTGTACTTAATACTTCTCAAGACTACTTGCACAAATAATATTAACTACTTTTACTGTGTACTTTGAGTAATTTGAGTTTCAAAGTCCTTTTTATAGAACAATGAGTATTTTCGACTAACTTTGATGTGGGATAAAAACCATTTCTCCCATAAGCAGTTTATGAAACTGCCATGGTTGTACTTAGTACCTCTTAGACTACCTGTACAAATTATATGAAATATTTTTACTGTGTACTTTTTGAGTAATTTCAGTTTCAAAGTCCTCAGAATCAGCATTTTCGACTAACTTTGATGTTGGATAAAAAGAAAATTTCCCATAAGCAGTTTATGAAACTTCCATGGTTGTACTTAGTACTTCTTAGACTACTTGTACAAATGATATGAAATATTTTTACTGTGTACTTTTTGAGTAATTTGAGTTTCAAAGTCCTCAGAATCAGCATTTTCGACTAACTTTGATGTTGGATAAAAAAAGATTTTCCCATAAGCAGTTTATGAAACTGCCATGCTTGTACTTAGTACCTCTTAGACTACTTGTACAAATTATATGAAATATTTTTACTGTGTGCTTTTTGAGTAATTTCAGTTTCAAAGTCTACTAAGTACAACCATGGAAGTTTCATAAACTGCTTATGGGAAAATATTTTTTTATCCCACATCAAAGTTAGTCGAAAATGCTGATTCTGGGGACTTTGAAACTGAAATTACTCAAAAAGTACACAGTAAAAATATTTCATATAATTTGTACAAGTAGTCTAAGAGGTACTAAGTACAACCATGGCAGTTTCATAAACTGCTTATGGGAGAATATTTTTTTATCCCACATCAAAGTTAGTCGAAAATGCTGATTCTGGGGACTTTGAAACTGAAATTACTCAAAAAGTACACAGTAAAAATATTGCATATAATTTGTTCAGGTAGTCTAAGAAGTACTAAGTACAACCATGGCAGTTTCATAAACTGCTTATGGGAGAATATTTTTTTATCCCACATCAAAGTTAGTCGAAAATGCTGATTCTGGGGACTTTGAAACTAAAATTACTGAAAAAGTACACAGTAAAAATATTTCATATAATTTGTACAAGTAGTCTAAGAGGTACTAAGTACAACCATGGCAGTTTCATAAACTGCTTATGGGAGAATATTTTTTTTATCCCACATCAAAGTTAGTCGAAAATGCTGATTCTGGGGACTTTGAAACTGAAATTACTCAAAAAGTACACAGTAAAGATATTTCATATAATTTGTACAAGTAGTCTAAGAGGTACTAAGTACAACCATGGCAGTTTCATAAACTGCTTATGGGAAAAATTGTTTTTATCCAGTTCAAGTTCAAGTTCAAGTTCTTTAATAGTTGTCATACAGAAGTACAGAATACTTTCATACAAAATGCTTCTTACTGTTACGCTCCAGAGACTGTGCTAGACAAGATAGTATCAAATAACATAATAACATAATATAGCATGAATTTAGAAGAAGAGAAGAAAATGAGGTCACAGTTGTTCGGTATAGACATATGTACAATGTTCTGAGTTACCATATAATATACAATACACAATACTATGCAGTGTACTAATGTACAGTACTATCTAGTGCAAAGCAGAAATGGGATGAGGTACAATTTTAGGTACAATTTACAGTAAGGTGTACGAGTTGTAGTGCAATCCTTCATCCATAAATATAAAGTGTGGGGAGTGGGTGCTACAGTGTGTTTGTTTAAAGTGGGTGTGTGCTATAAAGTGTGTGTAGTGGGTGCTACAGTGTGTTTGTTTAAAGTGAGTGTGTGCGTGTGGATGTGTGTGCTATGTGTGTTTGGTGGTTGTTGTTGTGTAGTGTTCATTCATTGTTCGTTTAGCAGCCTGATGGCCTGGGGATAGAAGCTACTTCTGAGTCTTTCTGTGCTCGCCTTGAGACTCCTGTATCGCTTGCCTGACGGCAGCAGTTCAAAGAGGCAGTTGTTCGGGTGGCTCGAGTCCTTAATAATTCTCTTAGCCTTCCCCTTGCAACGCTTGTAGTAAATGTTCTGGAGGGTGGGGAGCCCCCCTCCAATTGTGCGTTCGGCTGAACGTGTCACTCTTTGTAGTCTGCTTTGGTCTTTTGCAGTGCTATTCCCAAACCAGGAGGTGATGTTGCCGGTCAAGATGCTCTCTATTGTACATGAGTAGAAGTTCTTAAGGATCTTCTGGCTGACTTGGAACTTCCTTAGGCGCCTGAGGAAGTAGAGGCGTTGTCGTGCCTTCTTCACCACACTGTTAATGTGTGTGGTCCATGTCAAGTCCTCGGATATGTAGGCTCCGAGGTACTTGAAGCTGTTGACTCTCTCAACCGGTGCCCCGTCGATGCTGAGGGGGCTGTAGTCCTTGACCCCCGACCTCCTGAAGTCCACAATCATCTCCTTTGTTTTGCTGACGTTCAGGGAGAGGCTGTTTTCCTGGCACCATCCCGCCAGGACCTTGACCTCTTCCAGGTAGGCCCTCTCGTCGTTGGCAGAGATCAGGCCCACCACCACTGTGTCGTCAGCAAATTTGACGATTGTATTGCTACTCCGCTGAGCCACACAGTCGTGTGTGTACAGGGAGTAGAGGAGGGGACTCAGAACACAGCCCTGGGGGGCCCCTATGTTGAGGGTGATGGATGAGGAGGTGCAGTTGCCTGCTCTCACCACCTGGGGTCTGCCAGTCAGGAAGTCCAAGACCCACTGGCAGAGGTCATAGCCCAAGCCCAGGTCCCTGAGCTTGGCTATGAGTATGGAGGGGACTATGGTATTGAATGCCGAGCTGTAGTCGATGAATAGCATTCTCACATAGTTCCCCTGCCTCTTGTCCAGGTGTGATGCTGCTGTGTGCAGCACATGGGATATGGCGTCCTCCGTGGACCTGTTGGGGCGGTATGCAAATTGCAGGGGGTCCATGTTGATGGGGAGGGAGGAGCAGATGTAGCCCTTTACTAGCTTCTCAAAGCACTTCATGGCTATGGAGGTGAGAGCTACAGGGCGGTAGTCGTTGAGGCAAGCAGGCTTGGATTTTTTGGGTACAGGGATAATAGTGGACTTCTTCAGGCAGGTGGGGATGACAGCCTGTTCTAAGGACAGGTTAAATATGTCAGTGAATACTGGGGCCAGTTGGTCGGCACAGACTTTTAGGACGCGGCCGGGGATGCCGTCCGGACCTGCTGCCTTCCTGATATTCACTTTTTTAAAGGTCCGCCTCACCTCATGCTCTGTTACCCTGAACACTGCGCCTCCATCAGCAGCCGACCCCCCCCCCCCCATTGCCGAGGCTTGTGAGCTGGTGTTGTTATTACCAGCATCAAACCTCGCATAGAAGGTATTGAGGTCGTTTGCTAAGGAGATGTCACTGTTCAGTTTGAGGGAGGCGCCTTTGTAGTCTGTCATCGTTTTGAGCCCCTGCCACATAGCTCTAGAGTCAGCTTGTTCAAACTGGAGTTCAATTTTATCCCTGTAGCGCCGTTTGGCCTCTGACACTGTCCTCCTTACGTTGTGTCGCGCCACCTTGTGGTCATTCATGTTGCCTGCCACTAGGCCGTCATTGTATGCTTTGGTGCGCTCTCTCAGAGCTTCACGGACGGATTTGTCTACCCAGGGTTTTTGATTTGGGTAAACTTTCATTTTGGTAGTGGGGATTGTTTCTTTCACCCTAGTACAGACATAGTCCAGCACTGTCTCCGTGTAGGCATTAATGTTATCTGTGTCGCGGAACACAATCCAGTCTGTCCAACATCAAAGTTAGTCGAAAATGCTGATTCTGGGGACTTTGAAACTGAAATTACTCAAAAAGTACACAGTAAAAATATTTCATATAATTTGTACAGGTAGTCTAAGAAGTACTAAGTACAACCATGGAAGTTTCATAAACTGCTTATGGGAGAAATGGTTTTTATCCCACATCAAATTTAGTCGAAAATGCTCATTGTTCTATAAAAAAGACTTTGAAACTCAAATTACTCAAAGTACACAGTAAAAGTAGTTCATATTATTTGTGCAAGTAGTCTTGAGAAGTATTAAGTACAAACATGGCAGTGTCATAAACTACTTATGAAATAATAGAAATTAACCACATGCCATCCTTTACTTTGAAATCCTCACCGGAAGTGTAGCTCTGTGGAATTGTCTTTAGTTTATTGGTCGAATATACTGCACGTCCTTGATTCGATGTTCAATAATACTGCACATACGAAACGTCCTATTGATTCGACTAAACGTCCCATTGATTCGATGCGCATTCAATGTCATATTAAGTATTTCTGTAAGATCTACTTGTGAGACTGTGTTCAAAAGTCACGTCGGTTCATTACAACAGCGTCCCAGGCTTGTTTTAATGCATTACCGTAAACCTGGAACTAATCGCGCACTCGAAAAACAAGAGCGGCTGGTTTGACCACGCAATCAAAAACATTCAACAGCCTACATTATGTCAAAAATCCATGGAATTGAATAGAATCACGCACCTCTATTTTCTCCACGTTCCGCGCGCAGCCCACGACTGTCATGCCGTGTTGAACGAGTGTCTTGGCAACAGTCGCCCCGATCCCGACCGACGCGCCGGTCACCAGAGCCACTCGACCCTTCCAGCGATCCATGATGTCAGCCAAAGTCGAGCGAGGTGGGAATCTTTGATTGATTGATTGATTGAAAACTTTATTAACAGATTGCAGAATGGGTACAATACAGTACAGCTCAATACACACAATTGTTAAGGGGATGCAGACCAGAGAAAGACTTTCGTCTTGTTTACATCAGGGTCCCCCATTTTCAATTCATCAGGACATATATGACATACATGACATGCAGATAGTCAGTACTGCTACATCTATACATTTATGACATACCAGATTTGCAAATACAGTACTGTTTGTGATACAGAAGGAGTCAAGAAAAGGGAGTATATACATTTGACGTAGAAACTGTACATTGGAGGAGGTTGGGTGGGGGGGGGGGTTGGGTACATTGGGATATTGACAACCATACTGGGTAATTTACATTGGAGGTGGTTGGGGGGGGGGGGGGGGGGGCACACTGTATAAACAAGTAAAACTGTACATTGAGGGGGGGGGGGGAGGAGACACTGTACAAACAAACAAAATTGTACATTGGACTATTGACAAAACCATACTAGGTAAATGACTGTACATTGGAGGGGGTTGGGTTAGGATATTTACAGGGGCCAGTGTTGAATTGCAGTCTCCCGTAGGTGTCCCTTGAGAGAGGTTTTGAAAGTGGGTAGTGATCCACATTCCTTTACAGCTTTGGGTAGGGCGTTCCACATTGATGTGGCATAATTGCGAAACGTGTTTAGTCCCTTATTTGAGCCGAATCTGGGTTTGACATGATTTGTGGAGCTCCCTCTGGTGTTGTGATCGTGGTATTCACTGACCTTTGGGAAGTATTTTGACATGTACATGGGTACCTTGGTCGTGTAGTGTATCTTGTAGACCAGGCCCATTGCAAGTTGCTGTACTCTGTCGTCTACTCTAAGCCATCCTAGGTTGTCAAAGTGGGCAGGGGTGAGGTGGGTTCTAGGAGTAAGGTCAAGCAGTAGTCTGACCAGTTTGTTTTGAGATGTTTGTAATTTTGTTTTTAGCGCCTTTGAGGTGCTTTGGTACCATGAGGTGCAAGCATAGTCGTAGTACCCCTGAATGAGTGCTCCTGCCAGAGTCTTCAGGGTATTCTTGTTTACCAGAGAGGAGATCCGGTACAAGAATCGAGTTCGTTGGTTGACTTTTTTTATTACATTGGATGCCATTTTGTCACAGGAGAGATTAGCCTCTAGGATGGAACCCAGGTAGGTAATTTCATCTTTCCTTGTGACAATATTGTCACCCACTGTAACTGAGAAGCCGTCGGTCTTGCTGAGTTTGTTATTTGAACCGAAGAGAATGGACTCTGTTTTGCCCATGTGTAATGATAGTTTGTTATCAGCGAGCCATATGCAGATTCTGCCTAGTTCCGAGCTGAGGGTTTTTTCAACCTGTAACTTGTTCTTGTCAGAGACCAGCAGGGCTGAGTCGTCCGCAAACAGGAACAAGTTGCAGTCACAAGCTGACGACATGTCATTTGCATAAATTAGGAACAGTAGCGGTCCTAGTATGCTTCCTTGTGGAACACCACAGCTCACTGTGAGGGGGGGGGATAGGGTACCGTTTACCTCCACCATCTGTTCCCTCCCCTCAAGGTAGGATTGCATCCAGCTCACTGATAGACTATCAAAACCAATTGCTTTTAGCTTGTCAATCAGAATGGAGTGATTGACCGTGTCAAAGGCCTTTTGTAGGTCCAGCATGACCATGCCGCAGTATTTGCCTGCGTCCACCTCTTGTTTGATGTGGTCATTCAAATAGAAGATGTTTCTTATCGATTAGTCTACTAACTAAATACACTTAACATGTGACACTGACACCTGGATAGTGTGGACTTCCGGTCCGAAGTTTTCAAACTAAAAGCTGAATGAATGAAAACTTTATTTAACAGATTGCAGAATGGGTACAATACAGTACGGCTCAAATTCATAACACACAATTGTTAAGGGGATGCAGATCAGAGAAAGACGTTTGTCTTGTTTACATCAGGGTCCCCCATTTTCAATGCATAGTGATATTTATGACATACACAACATACATGACATCATGACATTTATGACATACAGGTATATAGTACTGTTACATTTGTGACGTATATGATATGCAAATATACAGTACTGTTACCCAGAGATCCTAACAGAAAATATATACAGTACATATGATGGGGAGGAGACTGTTTAGGGCTGGGTGATATGGCCTCTAAATGATATCACGATACAGACTCACACACTGGCCCACACACCGGCCCACATTAGTGGCCCACACACCGACTCACACACTGGCCTACACACTGGCCCACACACTGGCCCACACACTGGCCCACACACCGGCCCACATTAGTGGCCCACACACTGGCCCACACACCGGCCTACACACCGGCCCACACACCGACTCACACACCGGCCCACACACTGGCCCACATACTGGCCCACACACCGACTCACACACTGGCCCACATACTGGCCCACACACCGACTCACACACCGGCCCACATTAGTGGCCCACACACCGACTCACACACTGGCCTACACACTGGCCCACACACTGGCCCACACACCGGCCCACATTAGTGGCCCACACACTGGCCCACATACTGGCCCACACACCGACTCACACACCGGCCCACACACTGGCCCACATACTGGCCCACACACCGACTCACACACCGGCCCACACACTGGCCCACATACTGGCCCACACACCGACTCACACACTGGCCCACACACTGGCCCACATACTGGCCCACACACCGACTCACACACTGGCCCACACACTGGCCCACACACCGACTCACACACTGGCCCACATACTGGCCCACACACCGACTCACACACTGGCCCACACACTGGCCCACATTAGTGGCCCACACACTGGCCCACATACTGGCCCACACACCGGCCCACACACCGGCCCACACACCGACTCACACACCGACTCACACACTGGCCCACACACCGGCCCACACACTGGCCCACATACTGGCCCACACACCGGCCCACACACTGGCCCACACACCGGCCCACACACCGGCCCACACACCGGCCCACACACCGACTCACACACTGGCCCACACACTGGCCCACACACTGGCCCACATACTGGCCCACACACCGACTCACACACTGGCCCACACACTGGCCCACACACCGGCCCACATTAGTGGCCCACACACTGGCCCACATACTGGCCCACACACCGGCCCACACACCGGCCCACACACTGGCCCACATTACTGTGCCCACACACTGGCCCACATACTGGCCCACACACCGGCCCACACACCGGCCCACACACTGGCCCACATTACTGTGCCCACACACCGACTCACACACTGGCCCACACACCGGCCCACACACTGGCCCACACACCGACTCACACACTGGCCCACACACCGACTCACACACTGGCCCACACACTGGCCCACATACTGGCCCACACACCGGCCCACACACTGGCCCACACACCGGCCCACACACCGGCCCACACACCGGCCCACACACCGACTCACACACTGGCCCACACACTGGCCCACACACCGGCCCACACACTGGCCCACACACCGGCCCACACACTGGCCCACACACCGACTCACACACTGGCCCACACACTGGCCCACACACCGGCCCACATTAGTGGCCCACACACCGGCCCACACACTGGCCCACACACCGACTCACACACTGGCCCACACACCGACTCACACACTGGCCCACACACTGGCCCACACACTGGCCCACACACCGGCCCACATTAGTGGCCCACACACTGGCCCACACACTGGCCCACACACCGGCCCACATTAGTGGCCCACACACTGGCCCACACACCGGCCCACATACTGGCCCACACACTGGCCCACACACCGGCCCACATACTGGCCCACACACCGGCCCACATTACTGTGCCCACACACCGACTCACACACTGGCCCACACACCGGCCCACATTAGTGGCCCACACACTGGCCCAAAAAAAAAATTTAAAAAAAAGTTAATTTTTTTTTTTTTTGACCAGCCCACTTTGGTTCCGGCCCATCGGGATTCGTCCCGAACGTCCCGATGGCCAGTCCGCCACTGTGTGTGTGTCTGACAGCTTGAAGTTTATCATGATGATAACGCATAACATAATAAAGTTTTCAATCAAACGTCTCATAACTCCTTGGCTGTCACGTGGCTGGTGACTGACAACTTTTCTGAGCCAATAGGCGCTTTGCGCGACCGTAGCAAGTCGCTTCCCAGCCGGGAGCAGCCAGGTGAGAGGTACTGTGGCGCCTCGCTCTGAAGGCTGTGCGTGGCTCGCTCCCGCGAGAGTACCGCACTTCGTCTCGTCAGATTTTCAGAGCAAGTCGGACAACATTCTAACCGTCATGCAACGCGCTTGGCGAGGCCGTAGTAAAACCTGCGCAGATCTGCGTCCGCCTATCCCATCTCGAACACGCCTGATCGACACGCCCGTCTTTATAGACTCACGTGATCCTCGACTGTCGAGGAGGCGGAAGGAGCTGGCAACAGTGCACAGAGCGCAGGTAAGATACAGTACACGGCACTAAATTCACGTTGGCTGGCCAACTTACTTATTATTACTTACTTAAAATGTACCTTGCTAAATCTAGTACTAGCTAGCTATCAAGCACATGCAAACATCTGTTCTAGCTAGTTAACAAATGTTAGCTTAAAAAGCAGGCTATCAATCAATGTATGGCTATATATAGCCATTATCAAGAGTTCAAGTTCAAGAGTTTTATTCATCACATACATACCAGGGCATACAGTGAAATGCGGTGCATTTATCAGTTATCAATACTGATACAAGTATCAACACGGCATGATAGTTTTGCTAATCCAGAAAGTTTGACTTTCTGACCGGGGGGGGGGGGCATTTGCCAAAAATAGATGATAACACTTTAATAGCAAGCGAGAATACATGGCCTGCACGAACATTCTATTGTGCTAGTCCAATGGTCTATTCTGTACAATTAAGATGCCAAAAACAGTACCGTGTGTCCATAGGTTGCGCTACAGTGTCCGTTTGTAAACAGGATTATATAAATTATAGATACCAGATTTTAAATGATATAAAAACAGATTTTCATAAAGTTCAGTGGAATTTCACCATCGCCCATGCATGATTAGACCTGTTGCTCTATGCTTCTAGATTTCACATCCAATACTAATCTACTCTGCCACCTAGTGGTAACCTTTATATAGTCTAAGAAGCGACATAAGCACACACAGACATACAGTATTAAATGGCTCCATACAAACTTCAATGCCTTAGTTCAACATAATGCTACTGTAGAAACCATGTACATTTTATATGGTATTTGAACTTCAAGAAGGATTACACATTTGTTAATTAGGGATATCACGCTGTAGTATTATTACATTTCAAAGTAAACAAAAGCAATAACACGGTCTTCATCGGGTCATGGACAGCATCGGGTCATGGCAACACACAATTTACAGCCACAACTATGCTCTCTCTTTCGTGTACTGTGTCTACAAAATGTTTACAGTATGTCTGTCTTTATTTTTGTTCTGCATTAGACAAGAAGAAAGGCAGTGGAGGAGGCCACGATTGACCTGGAAGACTCATCAGAGTCATTCAGGGATTCCTCAGCCTCCTCATCATCTTCTTCCTCGTCCTCATCATCTGAGGATGAGAGGAAGAAACACAAGAAAAACAAGAGAAAGAAGAAGCAGAAGAGGAGGAAGGGGAAAAAAGATAAGACCAGGGCCCTGTTTCATGTACGTGGTTCAACTAAGTCGATCAACATGTCCATTATCCAGCTTCAGTTAACCCGATGTTCAAAGCCGGGATTTTCCTGTTTCACAAAGGAGGATTCAGTCTCGTTAACTCAAGCCAGACTTGAGAGTCAGGCTCAAGTCAGGCTAGATGCGCGCTCCCGTTTTAGGTGGAAAGCCAGCACGTATCGATGGCAGAGACCCTGATTCTCAACGGCATTGATTGATTAATTGATTTAAGACTTTATTGACAGATTGCAATAGGCTCAATCGCCTCGCCGACAAGTTAAATGCGTTATCTATAGGCTAATTCTAAGTCCCTCATTACCTCAATCAATCAGATTATATTTCTTTAAACTTGCCTGCTGGATTGAATAATCAAATGAGATCTTGCTAGCGAAAATAACTAGTTAACTGTTATACAGAATTACGAGACGGCTTTCTTGCCCATTGATTGATGTATAGTCAATATTTAACTTATCTCCAATGTGGTCCAACGGGTTGTTCTTTTGACTTCCACACGGACGACCCGGGTTCAAGACCGGGGTCCTTCTTTTTGCAATATAGGAATAATTCAATTTGGTGCACGTTGAGAGCTATATAAAGAATGACATCCTCAATGCATGTAGATTTATAATATTTTAACTTAAAACCAGGCTACTTTGGCGTATAATCATTAATATTATATTCAAAAAAATCATATTGGAAACACGGGGATTTGAACCCCGGTCGGTGGATTGGGAGGCTTGAGCACTACCGCTGGGCCACAGAGCCAGATGGGATAAATTCATTGTTTATACATTAATGAACGAGAGACCCGTGTTTAGAATATCCTTTGTTTTGAATGAAGTTTATCTCTTTATCCTCATTCATTAATGTGACGTCAACGGCTCATTCAATTTCTCAAATCCGTCAAACAGCGCATCTCATCAGACATCTTAATCCCAGTTACAATTAAAATAACCACATCATGTGTACATCGCACGAGCGAGCGCCACCGTCGCCACGGTATATATAACGTGCATTATTTAGGACAAAGTGAATTTAATATCAGCATTTTGGGTCTATTTTACATTTCAAAAGCCCCCTCTGGAAGAATGGAGCACAAAAACGTAATTCAGAATGGTATAATGCAGATCGTAGACTGTGGGAATAGTTTCAGGAAACGGGCTGTCACTTCTTTGCGGGGGCGTGGCGATAGTTCAGGCTAACTTGAACTTGAACTCTGCTTTCGACCAGGCTCAAACTTTTGGATATGTTGTCATGGTGATTTGGAAAATCCAGGTACATGAAATCGGAAAGTCAGGCTAACCCAGTTATCCAGCTAAAGTTATCCGGCTAACTCGGTTATCCCGGTACATGAAACGGGGCCCAGAGGGGAGGAAAAAAACTACAGACGCAGAGGTAAATATGGGCTGTGGAAATTATGTGTCTGGGAGCTGTGATTACAAAAACTGGGCTTGTATTACTGTTTAAAATGGTTCATTTGGAATGATGGACATAGATTCGTATTGCCTAATTATCCAGAATGTTGATTCATGGATATATCCATTTCAGTCAATCCATGCTGTTTTTGGTTTAGAACGTCCAGCTATTGCTAATGCTGTGTTGTAAACTCATCAAAAAAGTTTGGAGCTTTGTGTTTGGTCGATCATATCTCTGTTGTTACTGTATTAAATAGCATTGTACCTTATATAATTGGAAAGCCTGTTCATTTCCCTTTACAATGATGTTCCATCCGTACGGATCATGCATTTGTGGGAGGAGTAAGCACACACACACACACATCTCATCATTGTTAAGGGAAATTAACTGGCTTTCAAATTACGTAAAATGCAATGCTATTTAATACAGTGACAACAGAGATATGATTGACCCCTGCCAGCACATGTGCAACATATGAATGGAGACAGACAGGAAAGTGGAGTCAGAGATTGAAAGATGCTATCCTATGTTCCATCAATTGACATTCCAGTTAATTCTGGAAGAGTTATGGTCTGTTTAATCATATTGGCACAGCTTAGAATGCCTCTTGGCCAATCTCAATGTATGGTTGGAACTAGCTGTTCTATACTTCATTTATCTTTTTGTTTGTCTTTTCCATTGTAGCAGTACATCCAGACCAGGTGGTCAAGAGGTACCAGAAGGTCCTGCAGCACTACAGGAGAGGGACGAATCTCGCCATGTCCTATAACCATGTCGGGGTGGATAGAAACACAATAGTGACGAGTGCAGCAATACCAGAGCTGGCCATTGCCTCACCAGATAGATATGGTGAACTATTGAAGCGATATTCGAGGCAGCAAAAGTTGCAGACATTTGCATTGCACTGTGCGAATGTCATTAAAGATGACCCTGTGCTGTCGGCTGAGGTCGAAGAATTAAAAAAGGCAAGGAAACTTCTCCCTTTCCTGAAAAGGAAATAAAGTACAGGAGTGGGTGGAATTCTATGTTACAACGTTTGTAGTTTGAGTAGTTATGTTATGGCAATTAAAAGGAACACGCCAACATTTTGGGAAATTAGCTTATCGTCTTCTCCAGAGAGAGATAGATACCAGTTTCTCTTTGTGCGTTCAGTAGAAAGCTATCTGGCTGCACGTTAGCCTAGCTTAGCACAATGAATGGAAGCGGACATGGCCGGTTAGCCTAGGCATTGAACAACTAACACCTCTCCGAAGGATAACTGGTCATGTCCGCTTCCATTCATTGTGCTAAGCTAGGCTAATATGCAGCCGGATAGCTTTCTACTGAACGAACACACAGCGAGGAAACTGGTATCTATCTTCTTGTCTCTCTCTTCTTGTCTCTCTTCCCAAAATGTTGGTGTGTTCCTTTAAAGATCACCCAGTGCTGTCGGCTGAGGTCGAAGAATTAAAAAAGGCAAGGAAACTTCTCCCTTTCCTGTGCTGTTGGCTGAGGTCTTGAAGTCTTTTTCTTTTATTATAAACCATGTTTATTGGTTGTTGCATTGTTTGTTAATAAAATTGCATTTATCTATAGTCCTAATTCTGTCACTGTTTGATGTCACAAAGAAGGGTGGATCCGAAAGCTGTCTAGAACATTTATAACGTGATGAAAAAGTCAACAAATAATGTATTACACATTTGTTAATGATGAATAGTGTTCACTTCAGATTAGGGCACACAATAGCATATAGATGTTTCATAAATGTCTAACAAATCATTTGTTAAACATGAAAAGACAAGTCTGGTCTTTGCCTCGTGTCTGTATTCATAAAAGCCAGATTGTTCATAACAGGTGAGTTGAAAGTTAACAAATAATGAACAAACTGTATTACACATTTGTTAATGATGAAGTGTTCACTTCAGATTAGGGCACACAATAGCATCTGCAAATGATTTATAGATCTTTTATGAACGTTTGTTTTCTGACCTATGGTTTTTTTTCTGCTAAACTCCTACTATGCGGCTGAGCACAGTAGAGGTTGGATAGACCAGATAGTCTTCATTGCTGAAAGAAAGAAATCCTCTCCATTTAGTCCATTCTGTCATTCCTGACCCCTCTCTCAGGGACACGGGATAAGAGTCCACCGGAAACGTGGATTCAGCCCAGGTCTCGTCTCCCGGTGGGAAAGTAAAAACGCTCATTTTCTATTTCAAGTGAAGGAGCGCTGATCCGGTGTCAGTCGTCAGGAACATTAAGTCTTCATGACCTTATTCAAAATAATAAGATTGAAGCTGATCCTGGATCAGCACTCGTGGAGTCCGCACTGCTGCGGCTACATGACGTCTTTGGTCGCCATCCGGCAGACGACTGCGTCCAGCAACGTCCCGCACTTCTCCTCCTGAGGGGTCACCTTGTACATCTGAAACACAAGAACCAAGTTTGTCAACATGCAGCCCCAGTGTCTGAGGTCTTCACACCTCCTGCCTCGTTCAGTCTGGTTGAAGTGAAACCCTGGAGTGTTTTTACACCCCTTGGTGCAGTTCGCTTTGGGTCGGTGTGAACACCGGAATCGAACTCTGGTCCGCCAACCAGACAACCGCGCCCCTGGTGCGCCTGTTTTTTTTTACTTTATTTTTTAGCGTTTATCGCTTTTCTGGTCAAGCATGACCGACAGATACAGGGTGAAACGGGATATAGTTCAGGGGAAGACATTCTGGTAAATGACGGCGGGTCCGGGAATCGAACTCGAGTCCACCAGATCCGTGACGCAGCACGGTTTTCCCCGACGCAGAAATAGCGCCGAGATATGCGGTGAGCTACTGGAGCCCCCCAGGTGGTGGTGCGCCTGTTTTTAGGTGGTATTGATCCACTTCCAAGTGAACCCCGGAGCGGTTTGTTTGAGGCGTGAAAGCAAAAGCGGACCAAAAGCACAACTTGATTCATGTAATTTCTCTATGAATCAAGTTGTTAGAGGGTGTGTACAGAACTAATTGAGACCACGTCAACAGTCAACACACCGCTACGTTCAGGTCAGTGCTCTCGCCTCAAATGGTCCGGTGCGGTCGGCTTGGTCGGCCTTCTTCTCGTGACACCAGACGTAGGCCTAGAACGAACGGGACGCGATAGTTTCTTCGTACAGAATGTGGGGTACTTTTTGGAAAACAAATATGCAGCCACCTTGACCACCAAGAATAGTTGTCAAAGGCATCAATGCATGCATTGGACCAGGAAGATCAGCACTGTCCCTAAGCCATGGTATAGGGGAGCAGTGCCACCATGTGTTTAAAATGTTTTTTTTTTTTTTTTTTGCAGTAAAAACTTCGGGCCACCGTAGGAACAGACACATCGTTGTCTAATATGCGATTGCTCAGTCCTCTGCGTGTGTTTTCATGTTCAACGTTAAAATATTGTGCAACCTTATACATTGTACTTAAATAAATCACTTATTTGGAACTTACACTTGCCATTTTATTGAAATTATGTTTACAGCTAATGGCTTTCTTTATTGCTAATTATTTTGCCTCACGGATGGGGGGCACGGCCCCCCTCTGGACCACCCCCTACTAGTTGCAATTCAGCATCATCTTGTTTGAAAATCCTGGGGGAAGCCCTGAAGATGCTACAGAAAGCGGCAAGTTCATGAATAAGGAAGTACACACACAGAGAGAAACATGTTTTCTAAGAAGCAACCAATTTGTTACCAGGTTTCTTCTAGGTAATTCTATGTCCAGGAAAATGGTCGGGGATCATTATAATGTGCCCATATCTAGACCGGGATGGTCCTTCAAAGCGACATGAGGAACCCAACCAACCTTCTTGATCTTGGCAGGGTCCGTCAGTGTGGAGATCTGATCCACTGGGATCTGCTGTCCGTCCACCTTGGCTATGACATCTGCTAGAAGCTGTGGCTCATCTTTGGAGTGCACCAGGACTATGTGTACAGAGTTATCACCATCGGAGATCCCAAACCTCTTGAAGGCCTCTGAGATCTGAAGAACAAAGACATACAGGCCACAAGATATATCACAAGGTCAAAGAGGCTGAACCGTATGGGTGTAGGCATGGGCAGTATACCGAAATAATACATTTACATTATGACAGAATTATGAATCTCTTAGTGATCTAATTTTGCCCATGTCTGTATGTTATACTCTAATGCATTCCTCCAGTGCACACATGGTTGCCCCTTTAATTCAGCTGAATGTACAACAACCAATCACATGTTGACAGACAGACAAACATTACAAACATGTTGACAGAGACCCTAGACAATAGAGAATGTGGTATCTGCACTGGTGTTTAGAAAATGGCTGGTAACAAGTCTCTCAAATCTGCTAACTGAAAATTCAAACACAATGTAGAGATGAAGCGGACACTGTATATCTCTCGGTGTAAAAAATGTATAATACAGAAAAACAGTAACAGACTCAAGTTACTCACATTATTGGTAGGTGAGAGGTTGAAGATGATCTCGGAATATAAACTTCTTGTCTTCATTTTTTTGTTTTTTTGTAAATGGACTGCCTTGTTTGCAGCTACCAGCACTTGGAAAGGATGCACAATCTGAAAAGGAAGTAGGCCCATCAGTTTGTTTGTTTGTTTGTAGTAGAGGTAGTTCAGTTATGGATCTGGAGTGCATGCGCACACAAATCCACACAAACAAACCAGAAACAGCTTGGTGATCATTTCCCGTCCAGTTATTGATATTAGCAGGAAGTAAACGTGGGTCCATTTAGATCAGTGGATGCGAGCTTCCCTCCATCCAGGATATATAACGGTCGGTGTGTCAGCTAAGCCTGCAGGATTATCAAAGACCCCAACCATCCCAACCACAGATGGTACAGCAGCCTCAAGGCCCGACCAGCAGACTCCAGGACAGCTTTTTCCTCCAGGCTGTCAGACTCATGAACAATAACACTACAGTCTACTCTATAAATAACGACCTAATACCTGCATGTCCACTACTCAACACACACGCACAATCACATACACAATCATGCACACACAATGAATGTACTCACAATCACACACAAATGCACATCTATTCCACACACACTGCACTTTATCCACATTATCACTGGACTTTATTTTTGTATAATATTTAATTCATACAGCATTAAATATTGTATTATATGTTTGCTACTTCAAAGTCATCTTCTGCTGCCATTTTATACTACGTGCTTATGTTGCTTTTCCCGTAAACATTATTCCTCACCATGGTCGGTTTGATCAGGGCCCCCTGCATGTAAACATATGAATTGAAAATGGGGGACCCTGATGGAAACAAGACAAACGTCTTTCTCTGGTCTGCATCCCCTTAACAATTGTGTGTATTGAGCCGTACTGTATTGTACCCATTCTGCAATCTGTTAAATAAAGTTTTCATTAATTCATTCATTCAACAACATTATTCCTCACCATGGTCGGGTTGAGCAGGGCCCCCTGCATGCTGCCCTCCATGGCGCTGCGCCTCAGCTCTGCGGCGTTCAGGACGTCTCTGAACAGCACCTGAGTCACGCTGCGGTCGGGGAACAGCTCCAGCTCGTGTGTTAGATGCATGATGGTTGAACAAAATGTAGTAGAATATGTATAATAATAATCTTTAACTATATATGATCACAGAGCTAGACGTGAATCACCGTGGTGGGTATCGCTGAACAACACAGACCTAGGGGGACCAATAACACAGTGACGCAACTTCTTCTTCTTCTTTGGAATTAATGGCGGGTCGCAATCACAAAAGGAGCATACCGCCACCTACTGTACCCCGACGCAACTTCTCATGAACCTTCCGCTTTGACACTTTGTAGGAAAAAAAGCAAAGATATGTATTACAGTCCAGTGGAACTGACATTCTAAATATAATAAAACAAGACTATTGCCGTTTTTCTTAATGGTTTTATGATGGTTTCACGTTCATGGGTTTACATTTATTTTATTTTATTATAATGTCAAATATTGCAAGGAAGGGGCAGGGCTCGATAAGTTGTTTTACTTCCCCCTGTTCCTTCTCGAACACTTATTGTATGGAAATAGTCTTTGACTATTTACCTTTTTGTTTTTTAAACTTGTTTTATGTTTCTATGTTCGAGACAAATACAAATCAACTCAAATGGTTTCACGTAACAATAATAGTAATACAGCGTAGGAAAGGTTAGTTGGTGCAACAGCAGCTTCCGTGTCGGACTTGTTTTCACCGACGGACCAGGAAGCCGAGCTGTCAACAGCGCGTTATTTCTTTTCCTATCCGCATTTCTCGGTGACGCTCTCTGATTGGCCGACGCCTGTTTCTACACTGGTTAAGCTTAGGCACTCTTTCGAAGTTGGTTAAGGTTAGAGTTTGTCTTAATGACGATAGAACGCCAGGTAGTTTGCAGCATAGATATATATAGATATCTATGGTTTGCAGGCTGTTCGACGCGGAAATGGGCAAAGACACAGCTCGTCACGCGATTGGGCAAACATGTCACAGTGGCCAATCAGAGAGCGTCAGTCAGTGGCCAATCGGAGAGCGTCTCCGAGAAATGCGGCTAGAAAAAAAACCGTCTGACGCGTGATTTTCTTCCGTAGCCTATGTTTGCGAAGACGCTCTCTGATTGGCTAGCCGCGTACAGCGGAAGACCCTCTCTGATTGGTTTAGCGCCGAAGGGTCTCTTCCGCCTATTCAACAACAATTGATCCGCACATCTCTGTCTTCTGATCTCTCTATTGAATCAGTTTGACAATGCAACTATATATCGTTACGCTGTTTAGTACAAAATAATAACATCACGAAAACCTAACGACGAGAGAGTTGACGTTTCTTTTCGGATCGGAAGGAGTTGTCGTCGTCAAACATGATGATGGAGAAATACGAGGGTTACATGTTCACCGCGCTGTGCAGCAGCAACTTTCTGATCTCCTGCCTGGTCTTCTCGCAGATCACCCGGGAGCAGAGGGAGCCCTACATGGACGAGCTGTTCCACGTCCCGCAGGCGCAGAGATACTGCGACGGCAAATTCAACGAGGTAACAACGGTGACTTTTGATGGTCAGGATGATCAATTATGATGAATTGAAAATGGGGGACCCTGATGTAAACAAGACTAAAGTCTTTCTCTGGTCTGCATCCCCTTAACAATTGTGTGTATTGAGCCGTACTGTATTGTACCCATTCTGCAATCTGTTAATAAAGTTTTCAATCAATCAATCAATCAATCAATCAGGATTGCATTTGCTAGCTATTAAAGCGCCCATGTATGTGTTTGGTAACTGGCTTCACAGCTTGTCGGATTAAGAACAGAGTCTCATCTGATCTCCTGTCTTTTGAAATTGTGTGACAGATTGCGGGACATTTTAATCCATATAGGGTCATTAGTATTAATCTGTTCCTGAAAGTAGTGCGTTAGTTTATTGTCAAATGTCAAGCTCAGAATGTATCAAGCCTATATGAGTCCAATGGAAGCTTAATAATGACGCCCCATGAATAATATGCCTACTGTATGTTGTATTTTTAGCGAGTAAGCATACAATGGTTTTCATCTAGTGATGCTTTAAATCCCAGGGTGCATTGATTGATTGAATTGAATTGATTGAAAACTTTATTAACAGATTGCAGAATGGGTACAGTACAGTACAGCTCAATACATACAAGTGTTAAGGGGATGCAGACCAGAGAAAGACTTTCGTCTTGTTTACATCAGGGTCCCCCATTTTCAATTCATCGTAACATATATGACATACAGATAGACAGTACTGCTACATCTATACATTTATGACATATCAGATTTGCAAATACAGTACTGTTTGTGATACAAAAAGAGTCCAGAAAAGAAGTATATACATTTGACGTAGAAACTACATTGGAGGAGGTTGGGTAGGAGTGGGGGGGGAGGTTGGGTAGGAGGGGTGGGGGGGGGGGGGGGGGGGGGGGGGGGGGGGATAAGGGGGCATATATACGCAGATCTGTGTAAACTATTTTATAATTGAAAAAACAACTATCAATAACATTCTAGGGGGAAAGATTCACATGACCTAACCTAATGGCTTATGCTACGGCCATAGAGATACTGAATTTGCTATTACTCTAGTGTCTATACCTTAACCCTTTCACTGCCACACGACAGCCGGTTAACCCTTTCACTGTGACAATACAGAAGGCTAGCCCTTTACTATCACACAACCGCGGAGCTAATGATGCTAATGATGGAGCGTCGCCGTCGGTTGTGTGATAGTAAAGGGTTAACCTTCTGTCGTGTGAAAGTGTTAATGTGTAAAAAATAAAATAAAAAATAAAACGTGTACAAACCCTAGAATCAAACGGTCATACCCTCTGTGACCAACAACGTTCCCCGTCTGCTCCGTCTCCTCGTTGCCACTAGTGGGACCCCATGATCACCACGCTCCCGGGCCTGTATCTGGCCACCGTCGGGGTGATCAAGCCGGTGGTGTGGCTGGCCGACCTCTCCGGCAAGGTGGTGTGTTCCACGGCCATGCTGCGCTTCGTCAACCTGCTCTTCAACTGTGGCAACGTCTACCTGCTCTACCTCATCCTCTGCAAGCTGCACCTCCGGGAGAAGGTAACGTCATACCACCCACCGCTCACTCGGGGGGGGGGGGGGGGGGGGGGGGTCAACGCCGCCGCGCTCTACATCTTCGTCAGCAAGACCTTCCTCTGGGCCGACAGCAGCGACATGCTGCTGTCAAATTCAAATTTAACTTTTCATTCAGTTAAATTTGAATGATCCGATATTGATACTTCTTTTGTAAAGATATCCACCCTTACACACGCAGAAAAGACATGGATGAGATGGATTTGTCTCTAGGTGGGATATATTGAAATTAGGGATGCTCGATATTGGCTTTTTTACCGATACCGATATACCGATATTGTCCAACTCTTAATTTCCGATACCGATATCAACCGATACCGATATATGCAGGGTTTCCCCCCCCAAAAAATGGAATAATTTCAGGTAATTAACATTACATATCTCTTGTTGTGGAATTAACACAACATTATGCATACTTTTGACAATAAATAAAATCATAATTTGTTCTTACTTGCTTGCCTGGGTAGATAAAGGTTATAGAAATGTAAAAAAAAAATTGAAAACCGATACCGATATTTTCCGATATCACATTTTAATGCCGATATCCGCCGATAATATCAGACATCCCTAATTGAAATACACTACAAGCCTATAGAAATGTATTTTCAGTTGTAATTAAGGATCCATTGACCACAGATCATAATAACTTTTTTAGGGGGATTATAACAAAATGCATCTGCAATGTAAACTGACTCATCATAATACTGCTAGGCCAGCTGCTGTAACAAAACGAGCCTTTTAACCCTTTGTAGTGTGTGGTAGTGAAAGGGTTAATGGTTCAGCTCGTCTTACCGCCGGCTCTCTCTCTTTGTGTGTCTCCAGACTCGCACGGCCTCTCGCCGCGTCCTGTCGGCCCTCTCCCTGTCCACCTTCCCCCTGCTCTACTTCTTCAACTTCCTGTACTACACCGACGCCGGGTCCACCTTCTTCGTCCTCTTCACCTACCTGATGACGCTGTACGGCTGCCACAAGGCCTCGGCGCTGCTCGGCGTCTGCGCCGTGCTCTTCCGCCAGACCAACATCGTGTGGGTGGCCTTCTGCGCCGGCACGGTGGCCAGCGTCAAGATGGACGAAGTCTGGCGGACGGAGCAGACGAAGAAGAAGGACGAGAGGTCGCCCTCCTCCTCCTCCTCCTCCGCCCAGATCCCTTTCTCCATGGGCGGGGCCAGGAGACTGGTCCGTTTCCTGTGGGAGTTCGCCACGTCGCCCGCTCACGTGAAGGCGGTGCTGGCGGTGGTCTGGCCGTACGCGGCGGTGGCCGCGGGCTTCGTGGCGTTCGTGGCCCTGAACGGCGGCATCGTGATGGGGGACCGGACCAACCACGAGGCCTGTCTCCACTTCCCTCAGCTCCTCTACTTCTTCTCCTTCACCCTGTTCTTCTCGCTGCCCGTCACCCTCTGCTACTACCAGGTGGTCCGCTTCCTGCAGGCTCTCCGCAGACACCCGGTGTTCTTCCTCTCCGCCACGGGCCTCTGCCTGCTCCTGGTGTGGAAGTTCACCTTCGTCCACAAGTACCTCCTCGCCGACAACCGGCACTACCCCTTCTACGTGTGGCGGAAGGTGTTCCAGAGGCACCAGCTGGTGCGCTTCCTGCTGGTCCCCGCCTACGTCTTCGCCGCCTGGAGCTTCCTGGACGGCCTCAAGACGCGCTCGCTGTTCTGGATCCTGGCATTCGTCGTGTGCGTGCTGGCCGCCACGGTGCCCCAGAAGCTGCTGGAGTTCCGGTACTTCGTGGTGCCCTACCTGATGTACCGGGTCCACGTGCCCCTGCCCTCGCTGCCCCGGCTGCTGCTGGAGTTCTCCCTCTACACGCTGGTCAACGCCGCCGCACTCTACATCTTCGTCAGCAAGACCTTCCTCTGGGCCGACAGCGACGACACGCAGAGGTTCATGTGGTGATGGTGGTGGAGCTCATAGATATATATATAGAACACTAGATAGCTTGCCCGCGCTGCCGGCCAATGGAGAGCGACGTCACTGAACCGCCGCCATCTTGCCCCAGTCAGCCTTGAGTGAGAGTGAGTGAGCTGCACAGACAAAAATACTCATAACTCGCTGAAATATTGACGGATTTACAAACGGTTTGGTTTGTTACAAGCATTATTAACGTGGCTATGATTCAAGCGGTTTGTAAAAAAAAAAAAATCTTTAATTTTTTTTTATATAAGTATGCAGTATCATAACTACATCTTTGCTGTTTATAGCAAACCAACCCGTTTGTAAATCCGTCAATATTTCAGCGAGTTATGAGTATTTTTGTCTGTGCAGCTCACTCACTCTCACTCAAGGCTGACTGGAGCAAGATGGCGGCGGTTCAGTGACGCTGGTGACTCCGCCTTAAGCTATCTAGTGTTCTATAGATATCTATGGTGGAGCTGACGGGACTCTGAGGTGGCCACAGGGTTAGATCGGGGGCTGAATTTCTCCGGGTTGTTACACGGGGCTCCACAAATAATGTTGAAAAATACTGTTCTTATTATAAATGTATCATTAGAAAAATCTTTGGTCTAGGTCCAGGAAAAGAGCCACCACGGCCCCCCTCCTCGGGTTTGTACAGAAGTTCTTCAGGTTCTGGTCAGGGCGGCGAGGCCAGACACGTTGAGCTCTCTACAAGGAACAGCAGCTTGGATGGACAGCGGAGAGGAGCAGAACCCCCTCTGAGAGGAGCAGAACCCCCCTCTCAAGCTGGACTCAGACCGGCCGAGATCCACTGTTTATGTAGAAGAAGACTAGGTTGTTCTGAATGGGAGCCATAGGGTAACATATCTGCACTAGCCTAGGGGACTACCGTCTGATACCACGACTATCGGATATTGGGCCAATACCAGGCTAAAACAGGATATCGCTATCAGGAGATGTTCCCCCGATTATTCAAATACCAAGAACCACGTGTAAACATGTCAGAAACTAAGGCCCCGTTTAGACGGAAACGCTAGCAGGTGAATCCGCAATTTTTTTTTCTTCGGTTGTGCCTTTTCGTTTATACGGAAACGGCGTTTTTACGGGGTGAAACCGCAAAAAAGTGAGACTACCTTCCAGGGTGGAATTCCTAGAAACGCTAAACCTTTGCGCTCTCGTCTAAACTGTCAAACCGCATAAAACGATGACGAAAGGGTTGTCAAGGCTCTCGTCGCGCGTACTGCTTACATCACAGGCATGCGCCAGTAGCCTAGAAGCGTAAACAAAGCATGTCTGATTCTATCCATGGCGATCACCTGAAGGCTACAAGTACATTGGCAGTACTTTTAAATACACAAGAATCTGTCCCGCGGCTATCACAACTGTTAGTACTGGACCCAGTGTCTGTGAGTGACTCTGCTTTGGTCCAATCACATTCCCCCACCCACAGTCTGCGAATCAGAGGCAGAGTAGGGCGGGTCTTCACAGCACGTCATGTGACATATGCGACCAATCGTGTGACAGCGGGGCTCCGTTGTCTCGAGTTGTTACAGCCTCGTCTGCACGGAGAATTCCACCCCAAAACGCTAGTCTAAACGCAAAATTAAAAGTGAAACCGTAAGACGACTTTTGCCGTTTCTGTTCAGACTCTCTCCGTCTAAACGTAGCCTAAAGCAAAGCCACTTGAACACATAGAAAGATGTCGGGTGTCTCCAATGGAAGAAAATGAATCAATAATTTTTGTCCAGTGGCCTCATACTCGCGGTCTAAGTCTATACTATAATAGGTGGGATTGGTTTTCGGTAATGGGGGAACTTTAAAGGGGCACTTCACCAAAAAACAATGCCGATTTATTTGACACATAATCTCACACACATCCAAAAACTATTTTACACACATTAATTTAGTTTGACAGTAAATTAGTTTGAATATATGGTCATCAGGAAAATGTAATCCTTGTCTTGTGTTAATTAGAGGTCAAGTAAATAATAAGACCGCAGTCCCTATAAGACAAGGTATTGCTATTTTTTCATCTACATCATTCCATGGTGCTGTACTGTACATAACACAACACAAGGATTCAATGACATCACTGGTGGCCATATTCAAACTCATTTACTCTCTAACTGTCAAACTAAATTAATGTGTCGCAAAACTGTTCAGAGTTTCTAGATGTGTGTGAGATTATGTGCAAAATAAATCTGCATTGTTTTTTGACGAAGTGACCCTTTTTTTTAAATGTAGTTTTCAGAATCTGTATCGGCAGTGAAACTGTTCTGCGGCCCGATCTTTGCAGCACATGCAGTCTAGTATATTGGTATTAATTGACATTGTAAAATCAAATTCTGCTTCTGGATGTTTTCACGGTTTGGAGCATTTTCTACAAAATTCAGTCTTCTTATACCTGTGTCAAACGCTTCAGTCCTTGCTTTGTTAAATGAATTATGTTGAGCCTTTTGTACAGCAACCTGATGTAGGTTTATCCTAAGTGTGTGTGTGTGTGTGTGTGTGTGTGTGTGTGTGTGTGTGTGTGTGTGTGTGTGTGTGTGTGAATATGTATGTGCTAGGGATGGGTACCTTTCACATTTGAATCGATACCGGTACCTGTGAATCGATACCGGTACCCAACGGTACCTTTTTTCGGTACTTTAGTCTCAAGAAATTTAATTTACCTACCTCAGTCGTAAAAAAAAAAATCCAAACTTCAAATAACTACAATTTCGACAGTTTTCGGCTTGTCATTGCTCCGACTGCTTTGTTGTTGAATCAAGTCAAATCCTAGGTAAGCATATATTGTGCGTGTGAACGTTGACATGAAAAGAAAAAAAGTAAAAAAAACAATTTTTTTTTTTTTGGTATCTCACTTGAATCGATACTCGGTAGTACCGACGTGTTTCGGTTCGGTACCTCAAAAGTACCGAATTCGGTACCCATCCCTAGTATGTGCGTATGTATGTGTGACGCGTATGTATGTGTTGGTTTGAATTGAGAATCTTTTTCTACGCAACTGTAAATGTGACCATGCATTTTATTGTATACTACTACTATGGGGAATTGACAGTTTATTGACATCTAAACTGTAAATATAGACTTAAGAGTCGGGCTTCAGAATATTGGGGGAAACCATTGTGATTTTGTTAATTGCTTTGCTGCATATTGCTTTTGTGACACACATTTCAACAGGCCTACAAGGAGCCTAATTTAAATATAGCTATTATAGCATCATTTATTTAAAGGAACACGCCAACATTTTGGGAAATTCGCTTACCGTCTTCTCCAGAGAGAGACAAGAAGATGGATATACCACTCTGTGCGTTCAGTAGAAAGCTATCTGGCTACACGTTAGCCTAGCTTAGCACAATGAATGGAAGCGGACAGTGCCGGTTAGCCTTCGGGAGAGGTGTTAGTTGGACAATGATAATACACTTTATTTGTATAGGCATTATCATTGTCCAACTAACACCTCTCCCGAAGGCTAACCGGCACTGTCCGCTTACATTCATTGTGCTAAGCTAGGCTAACGTGTAGCCAGGTAGCTTTCTACTGAACGCACAGAGAGGAGACTGGTATCTATCTTCTTGTCTCTCTCTGGAGAAGACGATAAGCACATTTCCCGAAATGGGTGTAGGGTTCTGAAATAAGTCTGCTTAGTATTTGCCCAGTTTGTATATAATGAAGGATTTCCTCTCATGTCCTACTGATTCTACACTGGAAGAATGCCTTGTTTGGAGTTTATCAGCAAGACGTTGCTCACTGATGGAAAAATTAAAGGGTCTTGGGATATGGATAAATATACATAAATACAATTTAAAATACAATACAAAAATATATAATAAATAATACAAATAAAAAGATAACAAATTGAAGCTGCACTTTGTATAATGGTAAAGAAAGAAATGACCCTTTTTAACAATATATTTTTTAAATACTTAGAATGCATTTGTAATGTCAACACATAAGTGAATCGGCAGCAGTGAACCTGGTAGAGGACTCACAGCTGTTAAAGAGGCACTTCACCGAAAATTCATTTTGCACGTAATCTCACACCAGACTCTACAGTTTTGCACACGTTCATTTAGTTTAGTTATTGAGGGGTAATGAGTTTGAATATATCCTCCTGTGATGTCATCAGAGGACACGGAATCTTTGTGTTGTGGCACTAATTACCGGCTCAATGAAATCTAGACCATTTCACGGAACTGTAATTAATTAACACAAGGATTCAATGTCCCGTCAGCGTTGCCTCCGGCTTGGCCGGCCGTCATACTGGCTCAATTGGCAGAGTCAGCGGGGGTGAAGCCGTGGGTGGTAATCTGGTCGTTGTAAACAGCGACTCCTATAGGTCGGTCAGGGCGCCTGCATGGCGAGGAAGGGAGATGGTGAGGGTAGTGTGAGCCTCCCACACGTTACACCTCGCCAATGAGAGTCCGCGCTCGCAGGTGAAAAGAAGTGGCTGGCTGACTCCGCATGTATCGGAGGGGACACGCGATAGTATCTATCAACCCTCTCTAGACCGACCAGTGGGGGGCACATGCGAGCAATGACCAGGAAGGGGAGGGGGGAATTGGCACGACTAAATTGGGATGGGAGAAAATCACAGAAAAGCAGGAGGGGAAAAAGTGGATAAAAAAAAAAAAAAAGGATTCAATGTCCCAATGACAAACTAATTGACTCTAATTTAATTTAAACTAATTTAACTGTCAAACTAAATGAATGTCTGCAAAACTGCTTGTAGAGTTTTGGGATGTGTTTGATTTTAAAGCCATCTCAGACCAAATACTGTATCGTGAATAATATTGCCATGGATACGCATTACGCACACAGTGACGCCCTTTTATCCAGACCGTTGCCTTCCAACACTGCACTGTGTGGTTGTTACAGGGTTACGTTCCCTGTCCCGACACTGCACTGTGTGGTTGTTACATGGTTACGTTCCCTGTCCCAACACTGCACTGTGTGGTTGTTACATGGTTACGTTCCCTGTCCCGACACTGCACTGTGTGGTTGTTACATGGTTACGTTCCCTGTCCCAACACTGCACTGTGTGGTTGTTACATGGTTACGTTCCCTGTCCCGACACTGCACTGTGTGGTTGTTACATGGTTACGTTCCCTGTCCCAACACTGCACTGTGTGGTTGTTACATGGTTACGTTCCCTGTCCCGACACTGCACTGTGTGGTTGTTACATGGTTACGTTCCCTGTCCCGACACTGCACTGTGTGGTTGTTACGTGGTTACGTTCCCTGTCCCAACACTGCACTGTGTGGTTGTTACATGGTTACGTTCCCTGTCCCAACACTGCACTGTGTGGTTGTTACATGGTTACGTTCCCTGTCCCGACACTGCACTGTGTGGTTGTTACATGGTTACGTTCCCTGTCCCGACACTGCACTGTGTGGTTGTTACATGGTTACGTTCCCTGTCCCAACACTGCACTGTGTGGTTGTTACATGGTTACGTTCCCTGTCCCGACACTGCACTGTGTGGTTGTTACATGGTTACGTTCCCTGTCCCAACACTGCACTGTGTGGTTGTTACATGGTTACGTTCCCTGTCCCGACACTGCACTGTGTGGTTGTTACATGGTTACGTTCCCTGTCCCGACACTGCACTGTGTGGTTGTTACGTGGTTACGTTCCCTGTCCCAACACTGCACTGTGTGGTTGTTACATGGTTACGTTCCCTGTCCCAACACTGCACTGTGTGGTTGTTACATGGTTACGTTCCCTGTCCCGACACTGCACTGTGTGGTTGTTACATGGTTACGTTCCCTGTCCCGACACTGCACTGTGTGGTTGTTACATGGTTACGTTCCCTGTCCCGACACTGCACTGTGTGGTTGTTACATGGTTACGTTCCCTGTCCCAACACTGCACTGTGTGGCTGTTACATGGTTACGTTCCCTGTCCCGACACTGCACTGTGTGGTTGTTACATGGTTACGTTCCCTGTCCCAACACTGCACTGTGTGGCTGTTACATGGTTACGTTCCCTGTCCCAACACTGCACTGTGTGGTTGTTACATGGTTACGTTCCCGACACAGAGACCAAAAATGATGGAGCCATATTGAGGGATCCTGTCTTCACTCAGACTCTGCACAGAGGATGTTTTTGTAATTATAGGAAGGTTTTTGTTTAGCTGGAGAAGAACATTTACAGCTATCTTTTTTCCCCTCTTCGGTTGAAAAAAGGTGTTCATTTTATGTAATTACTAATTAGAGAATGAGGGAAAGGTTAAATTATAGGTTGATTATATGACAATATACATGATGCCCGGTCTGGAAGCAGCATTACTTTTGACTGAGCTGTTGTTCATACTAAGTATACTAATACTAACTTAAGTATTAGCAGTATTTGTTTTTCCCCCAACATAAAGTAAATTGTGTATATTGGGGGGGGGGGGGGGGGGCTTCGTTATCCAATGATTAATTTAGTTAGCTGTGTTTTGATTGGTTTATGGGTAAAGTTGATCTCAATGAACTGGGTTTTATTTGACTGTTTCAAAATAGTCTAAATGTCTCTGCATTCCCCTTCTGTTTGCCCGCGCTTAATGCGTTATTGGTTGATTTCAGAGTCAGAATGTGATGAGATTATATGTCATCTCATCATCTTCATAAGTGGCTACATATGTTTTCCTAAATGCACTAAGAACCTTTTATATGTCATAATAACCCAGCTACAATAATCAAAGTGAAGCCTGATTTGTTCTGATGTTAAAGTCATGTAACTGTCAAATGTTACTCCGTTCACTATTGGTTTTTTCATCATGTTTTTTCAACCATGATTTGTGAATGAATAATCATATTAATATTGTATGTGTTAAAAGTAACCTATTGTTGCTCAGTCAAAGAGGGAGGGGCTAGCGGTCAGGTGTACACTTTTTTCAGGCAGATTTCTCTGTCGACAGGAGAATTCCGTTAATCGGTTTACGGTTTATTTGTGGAAACCGGGATGCTCAAACACACTTTATTGAAGGTACATATAAAGACCCTTTTTGTTGTCGTCTAGTTGAACTTGTCTTTTTGCATTTAGTGCACTTTTTGTTTGAGTTTTTGTATGTCTTTTGAAGATCACGAAAGAAAAACAAGTATACGACGCAGAGAAAAAAAGACCTTAACGGGATTATGGCCAATAGCTGGGTTAGAGTGTTTTATTCCCCTTGGATTGTTACATAATCATGATGCTTTACTATGGCTCCATTCCCGATTCTTATTTAGCACTAACACGTTCTTATTTGAATACGTTCTCATAATTAAAATATGTATTCTAAGCAATGGCCGGCCCTATACCTCCCTAATTAATCCCTTGAGTGAGACTATGTTATAATATTGTGTTTTTTGTGTTTGTTTTTTTGTATTTATTTTCTCAGTGGTGGTTATTTTATCTTCATGCCAATAAACGATTTATAAGACGCCCCTCCATTAAAAATTATGTTTATTTCTCCAGAAAGTTAACCTTTTTGAGAATAAAAATGTTATAGGAAGAGTATGGTGCCTGCTCACTTGAAATGCATAAGTTTTATGGCCACACCCCTGCCTCAGTTTTCAGAGAATGATTATCTTTTGGATATCTTGTTTTGGAATAAAACTCTTTATTCCATGAGGATCACCTTCAGATTGTCCATATTGTACCCCTGTGTAAATGTGGCTGCCTGCACCCACCTGCCTGCATTGCTTTCCTTCGTATACTTCAAACTGTTCCAACTCTGTACTGTATGTTGCCCCCCAGTCCTCTGACAACATGAAATAAAATGATTCCCGCAACAGTTTTTAAGTCTTCATTAACCAGACAAGTTGACTAAGAAATCTCTCACACTCACTCACTCTCTCTCAGTCTAGAGTATCTAATTAAGCACTAAAATGTCATATTATAAGTTGATGTCATGAACAGTGATGAATTGGTCATGGCATCTGATGAATATACCAAATGGTAGGAAGCCTGAAGTCTAATTCCCAATAGATGCTACAGTAAGTACTGTGTGGTTGAATTTGCAACCTTCTGAAATACATTCAGATACCTCACACTAACACTAGGTGGGGCTATATCACAACAAGGTATTCCTGTGAGCATGACGTCATGATGGAAATCCTTATTTTGACCAATGACAAGCAGGTACCATACACACAAAGAGAACTCTATTATGTCCCATATTTGATCTTTGCTGAATAAACATTTGTCTGAAGTCAGATTGAAGTTGTCCTGTGTGGATATATGACTGGGTAGACACTACTCACGATGCCCCAGTCTGATTGAATGCCTCAAACGAAGAACCATAGAAGTCTGTTTGACATTTTAGGTGGAATAAGGCTTTCAAACTTTATTATCTAAAGATGGTAAGTTAGAGTTTTGTGTTCGTTCATAGTTCAAGACAGTAGAGGCTGAGTACTTTATTATCTAAAAATGGTCAATTAGAGTGTTGTCTTCATTCATAGTTCAAGACAGTAGAGGGAGGGACAGTAGAAGGACAGTAGAGTACCTTCTGGCGATATATCACATTCACACTCCCAAGTGGTTTGTATTGATCTTACAACTGCAAATACATGGGCTGTCCGTCCAAAATCTTTTCTAATGGTTCTTCAGTGCAAGGGTACAATTGACTTATCTCAAACCCCGCCCTCTTTCCTTGATCCTCCAATCACAACAGACTGTCCGAGGGAAGAAACAATTGTGATGGGAGGATCAAGAAAAGAGGGCGGGGTTTGAGATAAGTCAATTGAACCCTTGCACTGAAGAACCATATAAGTCCATCCCAAACAAAATGGCATTGCAGTTAAACAAAGACACAGAAAGAAACCCAAGACCAACAAATGTGCTCTTAGCACTCTTATCTACTGTAACAAAATTGTGATTTTGTTGTTTCCCGCAGTAAATTGAAGTGCTTGTCATCATGAGATGATGCTCACTGAGAGAGTCTGAATGAGAAGTGACAACTGGCGGAAGCTAAGGTAGAGTGTAGAGTCAATGTGAATGTTCACAGCAAAATTGTGTGGCAATCGGGCCATAACGTTTGAGTTTGGCCTCATGGTGGTGCTAGAGGAAAGGTCATGGGGTCACCAAAATCAATTTGCTTCTTCCCCTCGGGGTCATGAACTTGCACAGCAAATTCCGTGGCAATCCGGCCGATACTTTCCGAGATATGGTGAGAATATATACACACACACTAGGGGGCGAACACATAGAATCTTTCAACAAAACAAACAACCCACCAAGATGACAGTAATTACCCTTGAGGCAGCAGGCTGGGCTGCCAGGAGGAAGGCTCGGGTAGAACGCTGCAGATGGCTTTCCAAGGGCTGGTGAGAGAGGCAAATATTTTAGCAACTGTTTTCCTAGTGTTAGGGAATCACACAGCCACAGAACCAGATCTAACTTAGCAAACCTGCATCCTCCAAGGTGCAGAACAAAGATGCGACAGTGTTCATTTGCTCACACAGGAGCACAGGAGTGGAATGAGTTGCCTTTGACCACCAAACAGGGCTTGAACCTGTATAGTTTCAAGGTGAACGTTAGGAAAGGGCTCCTAGAAAAGGTCCCAGAGTAACTCATGAGGCTTCCTGTTTTAGTGTATGTGAGATATACATTTTGTACATATTTTATTAATAATGTTGAAGTTTACTTTATAATAAAAGAAATTGCAATATACTGTAGGCTGATGATAATACTACTGTATGTGTAGTAAATGTTTATGTAAATACTACGTATCTGCTGCTGAGACCAAGGACCACAATAAATAAGTCTGTGACCTTTTTGTGCTATCCTTGATCATTTTAGGATGCATGACTTGTTGTAACATGTACTGTATCTTAATAATTATAAAATAAACTAAACTTAGGTTCTTCAGTACTCCAGCTCAAGGGAGTCATCATACCAAATCATTATCACATATTCTGGTCTTGTCCCTCGCTGATGCCTTTCTGGAGGGAGGTCCATACAATCTTTGAAAAAGTATTCCAGGTGGACATTCCATTTAAGATGGAGAGTCTATATGTAGCCGGTTCTAGGCCTACTCCTGCTACTCTGCGATGTCGGTTGTGTGTGTGTTGAAGGAAAGACAGGCCGTGATCCTTTTCAGCAGTGGCATGTTTATTTTTCCTGTCAAACAACAAGACAATCGTCCATTTACTTAGGTATGTATTTTTAGGCAGATTTTCAGAAAATAGGGCTAGGGCTCAAGAGGTTAATACAACTCTTTGGTACAGTCTCAATAATCAGAACACACCCCGGCTAGCTGAGCTGATTGAAACCTTACTTTTCCAGTACTTCAGTTGGAGAGTGGGCGTTTCCACCATCAGTACATTTTGTGTATTTCTATTTATAGTTTTGTTTTGTTTGTTTGTGTTTGTTTGTTAATTTATTTCTGTAGTCTAGTCCAATTAATGTGTATGAACATGAACAACTCTCTCCCAAAGCCACAAACCAGCACTAACTATGCATGATGTAATAAGCAATAAATCTGAATCTGCAGCAATTTCTTTTTAATAAAAATAAACTAAACTAAACTATCTGAGATTCAGAACTGAACTTCAACTCCCATATTAACAAAGTGACTAAACATTGTTCTTTCATCTCAGAAACATACTGTAGCAAAGGTTTCAACCATTTATAAATCAAAACGATGCTGAGAAGCTAATTCATGCATTCATATCTAGCCGGTTAGACTACTGTAATGCACCTTTCAGAGGTCTCCCTAAGAAAACCACAGAGAGGCTTCAGCTCATCCAAAATTCTGCAGCCCGACTCCTAACCAAAACCAAAAAGAGAGAGAGCACATTAGTCCAGTCTTAACTATTTTACACTGGCTTCCTGGCACATTTAGAATGTACGGTCCTTCTCCTCACATACAAAGCCCTAAATGGACAGGGACCCAGCTACATTGGCAACACTCTAATAAATGACATGCCAGCAAGAACACTGCGATCATCAGCTGCTGGGCTACTAGAGGCTCCCAGAAACAGTCAAAAGAAGATCGGTGATGCAGCCTTTATCAACTATGCCCCAAAACTATGAAACAAACTTCCCGAAAATATCAGGGAAGCCAACTCGCTAAATATCTTCAAAAGACAGCTTAAACCCTATCTCTTTGCTCAGGCATTTAAATGAGATATGATGAATTGAAAATACCCTGAGGTAAACAAGACGAAAGTCTTTCTCTGGTCTGCATCCCCTTAACAATTGTGTGTATTGAGCCGTACTGTATTGTACCCATTCTGCAATCTGTTAATACAAATTTCTAGTACTATTTTGGCTTATTCTGCCTATTTTTATGCATTTCCTGTCAAATTCACGTGTCAGTTTTATGCTAATTCTATCTTACTACCGCTTATGCACTGTGCCACCTCCTAGACTCATCAACACTGTGATTATTGTATTATAAATTAGGGCTATTTTATTTGATTGATTTATTGTACTGTAAACGACGAGAACAATTTCATTGCACCGCACTAAAATGTAGAATGGGTTTAGTATTTATTGTCACGATCCCCACTCCTGTCTACCCCTCATCTCCTCCACTCCTGTCTCGCCCTCATCATCTCCTCCACTCCTGTCTCTCCCTCATCATCTCCTCCACTCCTGTCTCGCCCTCATCATCTCCTCCACTCCTGTCTCGCCCTCATCATCTCCTCCACTCCTGTCTCTCCCTCATCATCTCCTCCACTCCTGTCTCGCCCTCATCATCTCCTCCACTCCTGTCTCGCCCTCATCATCTCCTCCACTCCTGTCTCGCCCTCATCATCTCCTCCACTCCTGTCTCGCCCTCATCATCTCCTCCACTCCTGTCTAACCCTCATCATCTCCTCCACTCCTGTCTCGCCCTCATCATCTCCTCCACTCCTGTCTCGCCCTCATCATCATCTCCTCCACTCCTGTCTCGCCCTCATCATCTCTACTCCTGTCTCGCCCTCATCATCCCCTCCACTCCTGTCTCGCCCTCATCATCTCCTCCACTCCTGTCTCGCCCTCATCATCATCTCCTCCACTCCTGTCTCGCCCTCATCATCTCCTCCACTCCTATCTCGCTCTCATCATCTCCTCCACTCCTGTCTCGCCCTCATCATCTCCTCCACTCCTGTCTCGCCCTCATCATCTCCTCCACTCCTGTCTAACCCTCATCATCTCCTCCACTCCTGTCTCTCCCTCATCATCTCCTCCACTCCTGTCTCGCTCTCATCATCTCCTCCACTCCTGTCTCGCCCTCATCATCTCCTCCACTCCTGTCTCGCCCTCATCATCCCCTCCACTCCTGTCTCGCCCTCATCATCTCCTCCACTCCTGTCTAGCCCTCATCATCTCCTCCACTCCTGTCTCGCCCTCATCATCTCCTCCACTCCTGTCTCTCCCTCATCATCTCCTCCACTCCTGTCTCGCCCTCATCATCTCCTCCACTCCTGTCTCGCCCTCATCATCTCCTCCACTCCTGTCTCGCCCTCATCATCTCCTCCACTCCTGTCTCGCCTTCATCATCTCCTCCACTCCTGTCTCACCCTCATCATCTCCTCCACTCCTGTCTAGCCCTCATCATCTCCTCCACTCCTGTCTCGCCCTCATCATCTCCTCCACTCCTGTCTCGCCCTCATCATCTCCTCCACTCCTGTCTAACCCTCATCATCTCCTCCACTCCTGTCTCGCCCTCATCATCTCCTCCACTCCTGTCTACCCCTCATCATCTCCTCCACTCAAGTTTCTTTAATAGTTGTCATACAGAAGTACAGAATACTTTCATACAAAATGCTTCTTACTGTTACGCTCCAGAGACTGTGCTAGACAAGATAGTATCAAATAACATAGTATAGCATGTAATTTAGAAGAAGAAAATGAGGTCACAGTGTTCGGTATAGACATATGTACAATGTTCTGAGTTACCATATAATATACAATACTATGCAGTGTACTACAAATGTTGTCCAGGAAATCACAAAGATCTATTTTGATTCCATGGGGCCTTTAATTAAGAGTTGCACATGCAGGTATTGTTATCATTCCCCAATAATCATAAAAAAAAAAAAAAACAGACATAAATGTCAGGACTAGTCTGGGAACCCAAGCGCAGATGGGGGGCAGGTCGGGGTAAAACCCAAACAATGCATTTATTGAAAGTCCAGCCTGACTTTCAATAAAGTGTACTAGATAGATAGTATATAGAAGTATAATACATTATATAAGTGTGTGTGTGTGGGGGTGTGTGTGTGTAAATGAATTAACCTAAATATGTAGTTTGACTGATAGATAGACAAAATGGGTTTATTTATGTTGATTTAATTTGGTTGTGTTGATGTTAAATTTTTATTTATTTTTTGCAAAATGGGTATATTCTGTTTGGTTTTACACAATATGTCTATCGGTGTGTTGTACGTGTGTAGGGGCAGGTATATATAAGATTTTTTCTTCTTCCTGTTCCTTTCGGCCATGGTATTTTTTGTGAATTATGTGAATATGTACTGTTGGACTGTGGTGATTCCATGTACGGATAAATAAAATGATGATGATGATGATGATTGTTCGTTTAGCAGCCTGATGGCCTGGGGATAGAAGCTTCTTCTGAGTCTTTCTGTGCTCGCCTTGAGACTCCGGTATCGCTTGCCTGACCGCAGCAGTTCAAAGAGGCAGTTGTTCGGGTGACTGGAGTCTTTAATGATTCTCTTAGCCTTGCCCTTGCAACGCTTGTTGTAAATGTTCTGGAGGGTGGGGAGCCCCCCTCCAATTGTGCGTTCGGCTGAACGTGTCACTCTTTGTAGTCTGCTTCGGTCTTGTGCAGTGCTATTCCCAAACCAGGAGGTGATGTTGCCAGTCAAGATGCTCTCTATTGTACATGAGTAGAAGTTCTTAAGGATCTTCTGACTGACTTGGAACTTCCTTAGGCGCCTGAGGAAGTAGAGGCGTTGTCGTGCCTTCTTCACAACACTGTCAATGTGTGTGGTCCATGTCAAGTCCTCGGATATGTAGGCTCCGAGGTACTTAAAGCTGTTGACTCTCTCAACCGGTGCCCCGTCGATGCTGAGGGGGCTGTAGTCCTTGACCCCCGACCTCCTGAAGTCCACAATCATCTCCTTTGTTTTGCTGACGTTCAGGGAGAGGTTGTTTTCCTGGCACCATCCCGCCAGGACCTTGACCTCTTCCAGGTAGGCCCTCTCGTCGTTGGCAGAGATCAGGCCCACCACCACTGTGTCGTCAGCAAATTTGATGATTGTATTGCTACTCCGCTGAGCCACACAGTCGTGTGTGTACAGGGAGTAGAGGAGGGGACTCAGAACACAGCCCTGGGGGGCCCCTATGTTGAGGGTGATGGATGAGGAGGTGCAGTTGCCTGCTCTCACCACCTGGGGTCTGCCAGTCAGGAAGTCCTGTCTCGCCCTCATCATCCCCTCCACTCCTGTCTCGCCCTCATCATCTCCTCCACTCCTGCCAAGCCTTCAGTTCCTTTCCCCCGCACTCTCTGCGCTCTCTCTCTTTCTCTCTCTAATCACAGCAGCTTCCTGTGACCATCCTCCTCATCATGGTTCATCCCATTAACCTGCTCAGTCTTCACACCTGCCTGCCATCAGTTCATCAACCCAACTGTATATCTATATACTCTGGTTTCCCATCGAGTCGTGGCCAGATCATAAACTCAGTTTGTACAGAGGTAGTGATTCTGAAGTATTTTCCTTGTAGCTGTTCTGTCACCTTTCTGCCATGTTTTTGTATCCTAGTAGCTGTTCTGTCACCTTTCTGCCATGTTTTTGTATCCTAGTAGCTGTTCTGTCACCTTTCTGCCATGTTTTTGTATCCTAGTAGCTGTTCTGTCACCTTTCTGCCATGTTTTTGTATCCTAGTAGCTGTTCTGTCACCTTTCTGCCATGTTTTTGTATCCTAGTAGCTGTTCTGTCACCTTTCTGCCATGTTTTTGTATCCTAGTAGCTGTTCTGTCACCTTTCTGCCATGTTTTTGTATCCTAGTAGCTGTTCCATCACCTTTCTGCCATGTTTTTGTATCCTATTAGCTGTTCTGTCACCTTTCTGCCATGTTTTTGTATCCTAGTAGCTGTTCTGTCACCTTTCTGCCATGTTTTTGTATCCTAGTAGCTGTTCCATCACCTTTCTGCCATGTTTTTGTATCCTAGTAGCTGTTCCATCACCTTTCTGTCATGTTTTTGTATCCTAGTAGCTGTTCTGTCACCTTTCTGCCATGTTTTTGTATCCTAGTAGCTGTTCTGTCACCTTTCTGTCATGTTTTTGTATCCTAGTAGCTGTTCCATCACCTTTCTGTCATGTTTTTGTATCCTAGTAGCTGTTCTGTCACCTTTCTGCCATGTTTTTGTATCCTAGTAGCTGTTCTGTCACCTTTCTGCCATGTTTTTGTATCCTAGTAGCTGTTCCGTCACCTTTCTGTCATGTTTTTGTATCCTAGTAGCTGTTCTGTCACCTTTCTGCCATGTTTTTGTATCCTAGTAGCTGTTCTGTCACCTTTCTGCCATGTTTTTGTATCCTAGTAGCTGTTCTGTCACCTTTCTGCCATGTTTTTGTATCCTAGTAGCTGTTCTGTCACCTTTCTGCCATGTTTTTGTATCCTAGTAGCTGTTCTGTCACCTTTCTGCCATGTTTTTGTATCCTAGTAGCTGTTCTGTCACCTTTCTGCCATGTTTTTGTATCCTAGTAGCTGTTCTGTCACCTTTCTGCCATGTTTTTGTATCCTAGTAGCTGTTCTGTCACCTTTCTGCCATGTTTTTGTATCCTAGTAGCTGTTCTGTCACCTTTCTGCCATGTTTTTGTATCCTAGTAGCTGTTCTGTCACCTTTCTGCCATGTTTTTGTATCCTAGTAGCTGTTCTGTCACCTTTCTGTCATGTTTTTGTATCCTAGTAGCTGTTCCATCACCTTTCTGCCATGTTTTTGTATCCTAGTAGCTGTTCCATCACCTTTCTGCCATGTTTTTGTATCCTAGTAACTGTTCTGTCACCTTTCTGCCATGTTTTTGTATCCTAGTAGCTGTTCTGTCACCTTTCTGCCATGTTTTTGTATCCTAGTAGCTGTTCTGTCACCTTTCTGCCATGTTTTTGTATCCTAGTAGCTGTTCTGTCACCTTTCTGCCATGTTTTTGTATCCTAGTAGCTGTTCTGTCACCTTTCTGCCATGTTTTTGTATCCTAGTAGCTGTTCTGTCACCTTTCTGCCATGTTTTTGTATCCTAGTAGCTGTTCTGTCACCTTTCTGTCATGTTTTTGTATCCTAGTAGCTGTTCCATCACCTTTCTGTCATGTTTTTGTATCCTAGTAGCTGTTCTGTCACCTTTCTGCCATGTTTTTGTATCCTAGTAGCTGTTCTGTCACCTTTCTGTCATGTTTTTGTATCCTAGTAGCTGTTCTGTCACCTTTCTGTCATGTTTTTGTATCCTAGTAGCTGTTCCATCACCTTTCTGCCATGTTTTTGTATCCTAGTAGCTGTTCTGTCACCTTTCTGTCATGTTTTTGTATCCTAGTAGCTGTTCCATCACCTTTCTGCCATGTTTTTGTATCCTAGTAGCTGTTCTGTCACCTTTCTGCCATGTTTTTGTATCCTAGTAGCTGTTCTGTCACCTTTCTGTCATGTTTTTGTATCCTAGTAGCTGTTCTGTCACCTTTCTGTCATGTTTTTGTATCCTAGTAGCTGTTCTGTCACCTTTCTGCCATGTTTTTGTATCCTAGTAGCTGTTCTGTCACCTTTCTGCCATGTTTTTGTATCCTAGTAGCTGTTCTGTCACCTTTCTGTCATGTTTTTGTATCCTAGTAGCTGTTCCATCACCTTTCTGCCATGTTTTTGTATCCTAGTAGCTGTTCTGTCACCTTTCTGCCATGTTTTTGTATCCTAGTAGCTGTTCTGTCACCTTTCTGCCATGTTTTTGTATCCTAGTAGCTGTTCTGTCACCTTTCTGTCATGTTTTTGTATCCTAGTAGCTGTTCCATCACCTTTCTGTCATGTTTTTGTATCCTAGTAGCTGTTCTGTCACCTTTCTGCCATGTTTTTGTATCCTAGTAGCTGTTCCATCACCTTTCTGCCATGTTTTTGTATCCTAGTAGCTGTTCTGTCACCTTTCTGCCATGTTTTTGTATCCTAGTAGCTGTTCTGTCACCTTTCTGTCATGTTTTTGTATCCTAGTAGCTGTTCCATCACCTTTCTGCCATGTTTTTGTATCCTAGTAGCTGTTCCGTCACCTTTCTGCCATGTTTTTGTATCCTAGTAGCTGTTCTGTCACCTTTCTGCCATGTTTTTGTATCCTAGTAGCTGTTCTGTCACCTTTCTGCCATGTTTTTGTATCCTAGTAGCTGTTCTGTCACCTTTCTGCCATGTTTTTGTATCCTAGTAGCTGTTCTGTCACCTTTCTGCCATGTTTTTGTATCCTAGTAGCTGTTCTGTCACCTTTCTGCCATGTTTTTGTATCCTAGTAGCTGTTCTGTCACCTTTCTGCCATGTTTTTGTATCCTAGTAGCTGTTCTGTCACCTTTCTGCCATGTTTTTGTATCCTAGTAGCTGTTCCGTCACCTTTCTGTCATGTTTTTGTATCCTAGTAGCTGTTCTGTCACCTTTCTGCCATGTTTTTGTATCCTAGTAGCTGTTCCGTCACCTTTCTGTCATGTTTTTGTATCCTAGTAGCTGTTCCGTCACCTTTCTGCCATGTTTTTGTATCCTAGTAGCTGTTCCATCACCTTTCTGCCATGTTTTTGTATCCTAGTAGCTGTTCCATCACCTTTATGTCATGTTTTTGTATCCTAGTAGCTGTTCTGTCACCTTTCTGTCATGTTTTTGTATCCTAGTAGCTGTTCCATCACCTTTCTGCCATGTTTTTGTATCCTAGTAGCTGTTCTGTCACCTTTCTGCCATGTTTTTGTATCCTAGTAGCTGTTCTGTCACCTTTCTGCCATGTTTTTGTATCCTAGTAGCTGTTCTGTCACCTTTCTGCCATGTTTTTGTATCCTAGTAGCTGTTCTGTCACCTTTCTGTCATGTTTTTGTATCCTAGTAGCTGTTCTGTCACCTTTCTGCCATGTTTTTGTATCCTAGTAGCTGTTCTGTCACCTTTCTGTCATGTTTTTGTATCCTAGTAGCTGTTCCATCACCTTTCTGTCATGTTTTTGTATCCTAGTAGCTGTTCTGTCACCTTTCTGCCATGTTTTTGTATCCTAGTAGCTGTTCTGTCACATTTCTGCCATGTTTTTGTATCCTAGTAGCTGTTCTGTCACCTTTCTGTCATGTTTTTGTATCCTAGTAGCTGTTCCATCACCTTTCTGCCATGTTTTTGTATCCTAGTAGCTGTTCCGTCACCTTTCTGCCATGTTTTTGTATCCTAGTAACTGTTCTGTCACCTTTCTGCCATGTTTTTGTATCCTAGTAACTGTTCTGTCACCTTTCTGCCATGTTTTTGTATCCTAGTAGCTGTTCTGTCACCTTTCTGCCATGTTTTTGTATCCTAGTAGCTGTTCTGTCACCTTTCTGCCATGTTTTTGTATCCTAGTAGCTGTTCTGTCACCTTTCTGCCATGTTTTTGTATCCTAGTAGCTGTTCTGTCACCTTTCTGCCATGTTTTTGTATCCTAGTAGCTGTTCTGTCACCTTTCTGCCATGTTTTTGTATCCTAGTAGCTGTTCTGTCACCTTTCTGCCATGTTTTTGTATCCTAGTAGCTGTTCTGTCACCTTTCTGCCATGTTTTTGTATCCTAGTAGCTGTTCTGTCACCTTTCTGTCATGTTTTTGTATCCTAGTAGCTGTTCCATCACCTTTCTGCCATGTTTTTGTATCCTAGTAGCTGTTCCATCACCTTTCTGCCATGTTTTTGTATCCTAGTAACTGTTCTGTCACCTTTCTGCCATGTTTTTGTATCCTAGTAGCTGTTCTGTCACCTTTCTGTCATGTTTTTGTATCCTAGTAGCTGTTCTGTCACCTTTCTGTCATGTTTTTGTATCCTAGTAGCTGTTCTGTCACCTTTCTGTCATGTTTTTGTATCCTAGTAGCTGTTCCATCACCTTTCTGCCATGTTTTTGTATCCTAGTAACTGTTCTGTCACCTTTCTGCCATGTTTTTGTATCCTAGTAGCTGTTCTGTCACCTTTCTGCCATGTTCTTGTATCCTAGTAGCTGTTCTGTCACCTTTCTGTCATGTTTTTGTATCCTAGTAGCTGTTCCATCACCTTTCTGTCATGTTTTTGTATCCTAGTAGCTGTTCTGTCACCTTTCTGCCATGTTTTTGTATCCTAGTAGCTGTTCTGTCACCTTTCTGTCATGTTTTTGTATCCTAGTAGCTGTTCTGTCACCTTTCTGCCATGTTTTTGTATCCTAGTAGCTGTTCTGTCACCTTTCTGTCATGTTTTTGTATCCTAGTAGCTGTTCTGTCACCTTTCTGCCATGTTTTTGTATCCTAGTAGCTGTTCCGTCACCTTTCTGCCATGTTTTTGTATCCTAGTAGCTGTTCCGTCACCTTTCTGTCATGTTTTTGTATCCTAGTAGCTGTTCCATCACCTTTCTGTCATGTTTTTGTATCCTAGTAGCTGTTCTGTCACCTTTCTGCCATGTTTTTGTATCCTAGTAGCTGTTCTGTCACCTTTCTGCCATGTTTTTGTATCCTAGTAGCTGTTCTGTCACCTTTCTGCCATGTTTTTGTATCCTAGTAGCTGTTCTGTCACCTTTCTGCCATGTTTTTGTATCCTAGTAGCTGTTCCATCACCTTTCTGCCATGTTTTTGTATCCTAGTAGCTGTTCTGTCACCTTTCTGCCATGTTTTTGTATCCTAGTAGCTGTTCTGTCACCTTTCTGCCATGTTTTTGTATCCTAGTAGCTGTTCCATCACCTTTCTGTCATGTTTTTGTATCCTAGTAGCTGTTCCGTCACCTTTCTGCCATGTTTTTGTATCCTAGTAGCTGTTCTGTCACCTTTCTGCCATGTTTTTGTATCCTAGTAGCTGTTCCATCACCTTTCTGCCATGTTTTTGTATCCTAGTAGCTGTTCTGTCACCTTTCTGTCATGTTTTTGTATCCTAGTAGCTGTTCTGTCACCTTTCTGCCATGTTTTTGTATCCTAGTAGCTGTTCTGTCACCTTTCTGCCATGTTTTTGTATCCTAGTAGCTGTTCCGTCACCTTTCTGCCATGTTTTTGTATCCTAGTAGCTGTTCCATCACCTTTCTGTCATGTTTTTGTATCCTAGTAGCTGTTCTGTCACCTTTCTGCCATGTTTTTGTATCCTAGTAGCTGTTCCATCACCTTTCTGCCATGTTTTTGTATCCTAGTAGCTGTTCTGTCACCTTTCTGCCATGTTTTTGTATCCTAGTAGCTGTTCTGTCACCTTTCTGCCATGTTTTTGTATCCTAGTAGCTGTTCTGTCACCTTTCTGTCATGTTTTTGTATCCTAGTAGGTGTTCTGTCACCTTTCTGTCATGTTTTTGTATCCTAGTAGCTGTTCCATCACCTTTCTGTCATGTTTTTGTATCCTAGTAGCTGTTCTGTCACCTTTCTGCCATGTTTTTGTATCCTAGTAGCTGTTCTGTCACCTTTCTGCCATGTTTTTGTATCCTAGTAGCTGTTCCATCACCTTTCTGCCATGTTTTTGTATCCTAGTAGCTGTTCCATCACCTTTCTGCGATGTTTTTGTATCCTAGTAGCTGTTCCATCACCTTTCTGCCATGTTTTTGTATCCTAGTAGCTGTTCTGTCACCTTTCTGTCATGTTTTTGTATCCTAGTAGCTGTTCCATCACCTTTCTGCCATGTTTTTGTATCCTAGTAGCTGTTCTGTCACCTTTCTGCCATGTTTTTGTATCCTAGTAACTGTTCTGTCACCTTTCTGCCATGTTTTTGTATCCTAGTAACTGTTCTGTCACCTTTCTGTCATGTTTTTGTATCCTAGTAGCTGTTCCATCACCTTTCTGCCATGTTTTTGTATCCTAGTAGCTGTTCTGTCACCTTTCTGCCATGTTTTTCTATCCTAGTAGCTGTTCCATCACCTTTCTGCCATGTTTTTGTATCCTAGTAGCTGTTCCATCACCTTTCTGCCATGTTTTTGTATCCTAGTAGCTGTTCTGTCACCTTTCTGCCATGTTTTTGTATCCTAGTAGCTGTTCTGTCACCTTTCTGCCATGTTTTTGTATCCTAGTAGCTGTTCTGTCACCTTTCTGCCATGTTTTTGTATCCTAGTAGCTGTTCTGTCACCTTTCTGTCATGTTTTTGTATCCTAGTAGCTGTTCCATCACCTTTCTGCCATGTTTTTGTATCCTAGTAGCTGTTCTGTCACCTTTCTGCCATGTTTTTGTATCCTAGTAGCTGTTCTGTCACCTTTCTGCCATGTTTTTGTATCCTAGTAGCTGTTCTGTCACCTTTCTGCCATGTTTTTGTATCCTAGTAGCTGTTCTGTCACCTTTCTGCCATGTTTTTGTATCCTAGTAGCTGTTCCATCACCTTTCTGCCATGTTTTTGTATCCTAGTAGCTGTTCTGTCACCTTTCTGCCATGTTTTTGTATCCTAGTAGCTGTTCTGTCACCTTTCTGCCATGTTTTTGTATCCTAGTAGCTGTTCTGTCACCTTTCTGCCATGTTTTTGTATCCTAGTAGCTGTTCCGTCACCTTTCTGCCATGTTTTTGTATCCTAGTAGCTGTTCTGTCACCTTTCTGCCATGTTTTTGTATCCTAGTAGCTGTTCTGTCACCTTTCTGCCATGTTTTTGTATCCTAGTAGCTGTTCTGTCACCTTTCTGCCATGTTTTTGTATCCTAGTAGCTGTTCCATCACCTTTCTGCCATGTTTTTGTATCCTAGTAGCTGTTCCATCACCTTTCTGCCATGTTTTTGTATCCTAGTAGCTGTTCCATCACCTTTCTGCCATGTTTTTGTATCCTAGTAGCTGTTCTGTCACCTTTCTGCCATGTTTTTGTATCCTAGTAGCTGTTCTGTCACCTTTCTGCCATGTTTTTGTATCCTAGTAGCTGTTCCATCACCTTTCTGCCATGTTTTTGTATCCTAGTAGCTGTTCTGTCACCTTTCTGCCATGTTTTTGTATCCTAGTAGCTGTTCTGTCACCTTTCTGCCATGTTTTTGTATCCTAGTAGCTGTTCTGTCACCTTTCTGCCATGTTTTTGTATCCTAGTAGCTGTTCTGTCACCTTTCTGCCATGTTTTTGTATCCTAGTAGCTGTTCTGTCACCTTTCTGTCATGTTTTTGTATCCTAGTAGCTGTTCCGTCACCTTTATGTCATGTTTTTGTATCCTAGTAGCTGTTCTGTCACCTTTCTGCCATGTTTTTGTATCCTAGTAGCTGTTCTGTCAGCTTTCTGCCATGTTTTTGTATCCTAGTAGCTGTTCCATCACCTTTCTGCCATGTTTTTGTATCCTAGTAGCTGTTCTGTCACCTTTCTGCCATGTTTTTGTATCCTAGTAGCTGTTCTGTCACCTTTCTGTCATGTTTTTGTATCCTAGTAGCTGTTCCATCACCTTTCTGCCATGTTTTTGTATCCTAGTAGCTGTTCTGTCACCTTTCTGCCATGTTTTTGTATCCTAGTAGCTGTTCTGTCACCTTTCTGCCATGTTTTTGTATCCTAGTAGCTGTTCCGTCACCTTTCTGCCATGTTTTTGTATCCTAGTAGCTGTTCTGTCACCTTTCTGCCATGTTTTTGTATCCTAGTAGCTGTTCTGTCACCTTTCTGCCATGTTTTTGTATCCTAGTAGCTGTTCTGTCACCTTTCTGCCATGTTTTTGTATCCTAGTAGCTGTTCTGTCACCTTTCTGCCATGTTTTTGTATCCTAGTAGCTGTTCTGTCACCTTTCTGCCATGTTTTTGTATCCTAGTAGCTGTTCCATCACCTTTCTGCCATGTTTTTGTATCCTAGTAGTTGTTCTGTCACCTTTCTGTCATGTTTTTGTATCCTAGTAGCTGTTCTGTCACCTTTCTGTCATGTTTTTGTATCCTAGTAGCTGTTCTGTCACCTTTCTGTCATGTTTTTGTATCCTAGTAGCTGTTCTGTCACCTTTCTGTCATGTTTTTGTATCCTAGTAGCTGTTCTGTCACCTTTCTGCCATGTTTTTGTATCCTAGTAGCTGTTCTGTCACCTTTCTGTCATGTTTTTGTATCCTAGTAGCTGTTCTGTCACCTTTCTGTCATGTTTTTGTATCCTAGTAGCTGTTCTGTCACCTTTCTGCCATGTTTTTGTATCCTAGTAACTGTTCTGTCACCTTTCTGTCATGTTTTTGTATCCTAGTAGCTGTTCTGTCACCTTTCTGCCATGTTTTTGTATCCTAGTAGCTGTTCTGTCACCTTTCTGCCATGTTTTTGTATCCTAGTAGCTGTTCTGTCACCTTTCTGCCATGTTTTTGTATCCTAGTAGCTGTTCTGTCACCTTTCTGCCATGTTTTTGTATCCTAGTAGCTGTTCCATCACCTTTCTGCCATGTTTTTGTATCCTAGTAGTTGTTCTGTCACCTTTCTGTCATGTTTTTGTATCCTAGTAGCTGTTCTGTCACCTTTCTGTCATGTTTTTGTATCCTAGTAGCTGTTCTGTCACCTTTCTGTCATGTTTTTGTATCCTAGTAGCTGTTCTGTCACCTTTCTGTCATGTTTTTGTATCCTAGTAGCTGTTCTGTCACCTTTCTGCCATGTTTTTGTATCCTAGTAGCTGTTCTGTCACCTTTCTGTCATGTTTTTGTATCCTAGTAGCTGTTCTGTCACCTTTCTGTCATGTTTTTGTATCCTAGTAGCTGTTCTGTCACCTTTCTGCCATGTTTTTGTATCCTAGTAACTGTTCTGTCACCTTTCTGTCATGTTTTTGTATCCTAGTAGCTGTTCTGTCACCTTTCTGCCATGTTTTTGTATCCTAGTAGCTGTTCTGTCACCTTTCTGCCATGTTTTTGTATCCTAGTAGCTGTTCTGTCACCTTTCTGCCATGTTTTTGTATCCTAGTAGCTGTTCTGTCACCTTTCTGTCATGTTTTTGTATCCTAGTAGCTGTTCCATCACCTTTCTGTCATGTTTTTGTATCCTAGTAGCTGTTCTGTCACCTTTCTGCCATGTTTTTGTATCCTAGTAGCTGTTCCATCACCTTTCTGCCATGTTTTTGTATCCTAGTAGCTGTTCTGTCACCTTTCTGTCATGTTTTTGTATCCTAGTAGCTGTTCCATCACCTTTCTGTCATGTTTTTGTATCCTAGTAGCTGTTCCATCACCTTTCTGCCATGTTTTTGTATCCTAGTAGCTGTTCCATCACCTTTCTGCCATGTTTTTGTATCGTAGTAGCTGTTCTGTCACCTTTCTGCCATGTTTTTGTATCCTAGTAGCTGTTCTGTCACCTTTCTGCCATGTTTTTGTATCCTAGTAGCTGTTCTGTCACCTTTCTGCCATGTTTTTGTATCCTAGTAGCTGTTCCATCACCTTTCTGCCATGTTTTTGTATCCTAGTAGCTGTTCTGTCACCTTTCTGCCATGTTTTTGTATCCTAGTAGCTGTTCTGTCACCTTTCTGCCATGTTTTTGTATCCTAGTAGCTGTTCCATCACCTTTCTGCCATGTTTTTGTATCCTAGTAGCTGTTCCATCACCTTTCTGCCATGTTTTTGTATCCTAGTAGCTGTTCCATCACCTTTCTGTCATGTTTTTGTATCCTAGTAGCTGTTCTGTCACCTTTCTGCCATGTTTTTGTATCCTAGTAGCTGTTCCATCACCTTTCTGCCATGTTTTTGTATCCTAGTAGCTGTTCCATCACCTTTCTGCCATGTTTTTGTATCCTAGTAGCTGTTCTGTCACCTTTCTGCCATGTTTTTGTATCCTAGTAGCTGTTCTGTCACCTTTCTGCCATGTTTTTGTATCCTAGTAGCTGTTCTGTCACCTTTCTGTCATGTTTTTGTATCCTAGTAGCTGTTCCATCACCTTTCTGCCATGTTTTTGTATCCTAGTAGCTGTTCCATCACCTTTCTGCCATGTTTTTGTATCCTAGTAGCTGTTCCATCACCTTTCTGTCATGTTTTTGTATCCTAGTAGGCTGACAAGGATACAAGTAGTAGACAAGTTGTAGCTGTTCTTGCCTGACTCCCATGTTTTCTCCTGCGAGTACAGAAGATGCCACCTGTCTCCTATGTGCCTCTCTCTCCTGCCCCCCCCCCCCCCCCCCCAGCCTGTCTCCTATGTGCCTCTCTCTCCTGGACCCCCCCCCCCCCCCCTCAGCCTGTCTCCTATGTGCCTCTCTCTCCTGGACCCCCCCCCCCCCCTCAGCCTGTCTCCTATGTGCCTCTCTCTCCTGGACCCCCCCCCCCCCCCCCCCTCAGCCTGTCTCCTATGTGCCTCTCTCTCCTGGACCCCCCCCCCCCCCCCCTCAGCCTGTCTCCTATGTGCCTCTCTCTCCTGCCCCCCCCCCCCCCCCCAGCCTGTCTCCTATGTGCCTCTCTCTCCTGCCCCCCCCCCCCCCAGCCTGTCTCCTATGTGCCTCTCTCTCCTGGACCCCCCCCCCCCCCCCTCAGCCTGTCTCCTATGTGCCTCTCTCTCCTGCCCCCCCCCCCCCCCCCCCCTCAGCCTGTCTCCTATGTGCCTCTCTCTCCTGGACACCCCCCCCCCCCCCCCCTCAGCCTGTCTCCTATGTGCCTCTCTCTCCTGCCCCCCCCCCCCCCCCCCCCCTCAGCCTGTCTCCTATGTGCCTCTCTCTCCTGGACCCCCCCCCCCCCCCCTCAGCCTGTCTCCTATGTGCCTCTCTCTCCTGCCCCCCCCCCCCCCCCCCCCCCCCTCAGCCTGTCTCCTATGTGCCTCTCTCTCCTGGACCCCCCCCCCCCCCCCCCAGCCTGTCTCCTATGTGCCTCTCTCTCCTGGACCCCCCCCCCCCCCCCCCCTCAGCCTGTCTCCTATGTGCCTCTCTCTCCTGGACCCCCCCCCCCCCCCCTCAGCCTGTCTCCTATGTGCCTCTCTCTCCTGGACCCCCCCCCCCCCCCCCCCCCTCAGCCTGTCTCCTATGTGCCTCTCTCTCCTGGACCCCCCCCCCCCCCCCCCCCCCCTCAGCCTGTCTCCTATGTGCCTCTCTCTCCTGGACCCCCCCCCCCCCCCCCCCCCCCTCAGCCTGTCTCCTATGTGCCTCTCTCTCCTGGACCCCCCCCCCCCCCCCCTCAGGCTGGACTTTCAATAAATGCATTGTTTGGGTTTTACCCCTACCCACCTGCCCCCCGTCTGCGCTTGGGTTCCCAGACTAGTCCTGACATTTATGGCTGTTTGTTTTTTTTGTTTATGATTATTGGGGAATGATAACAATACCTGCACGTGCAACTCTTAATTAAAGGCCCCATGGAATCAAAATAGATCTTTGTGATTTCCTGGACAACATTTTTAGTCATCCAGCAGCACACGGTATAAAGCTAAACGAAGAGAACCTTCAAAAGAAGGGGCCGCACACTCCTCAGGACTGACTTAGCTTTTTATTTGTTTGGTGCACAAACACATACAGAACACATACAGAACACAACATGGCACCCACCCCCCCACCCACCCCCCTCACCCCATCCGCACCTGCTGTTGTGACTCATCTGGCGCCACAGCCATACGCAGGCTGCCTCTGATGCGCGACGGTGGGGGCCCCCCCTTGACTGCTCCACAACCAAATTCCTTACCCGAATTTCCAATGCCCCCCCACCCCCCCCACTCCGCCCCCCCTCCAGTTCACCAGGCGCGATCCACTGTGTTCACATGGTGGAATGCAGCCGACTATCGCATACAGTGTCTCAGGCCTCCTGTAATGCTGACATGTGTCAACAAATGTACATGTCTGTTGAATTTATGCTGTGCCATTGTTACTGTAAAAATGTAATGATTGTGTTGTTGTTAATATCATTTATGAGACGTTGAGCTTTATGTGTGTGTCACGAATTTCCCCAAGGGGATTAATAAAGGAATATCTTATCTTATCTTTATCTCACCTGAGGAAGCGGAAGCGAAACGCGTTGTGCACCAAACAAATAAAAAGCAAAATCAGTCCTGAGGAGCGTGCGGTCCCTTCATTTGAAGGTGTTCTTCTTTTAGCTTTATATATATATATATATTAGTGCTGTCAATAGATTACAAAAAAGTAACTAATTAATCTCACAATGTCCTGTAATTAATCTAGATAAAAAATAGCATTTTTCTACCTAAGGCCGAAGCTTGTAACAGATATTTACTTGAGTAAAATCATGGAATTAATGTAAAATCAACACAAAGAAAGTACATTTAGATTCAAAGACCATTTTAATGGCTTTCTTTGAATACAGTTTCTCTCCTGTGAAATACAAATGTTCAACAAAACCATCAACGTTGACTCAGCTTTAAAGACCTCTTTCTTATATCCGCGGCGCTAACATTGAAGATTTTTCACTCCATAGATTAATCTAGATTAATTTATTTGAATGCTTTAAATAATTTAAATTAATCTCCAAAGTTAAAGCATACATTTTTACAGCCCTAATATATATCTATTTATCATTGTCCTTCATCCGTTGGTATATGATGGCAGTCTAAATATCAAATCCAAGAACGCACACGGGCAACATATTGTGAATACAAGCAGAAGGAGAGCAGCCTAAACAGTACAGTATGTACAGTATAAACAAGTCAGGTAGTGAAGAGGAGAGGGCACACAGTCTCCATCCCTACCCTCCTGGCTGCACCATCCTCTTCATCAAGAGTCTCGGTGTGTGTGTGTGTGTGTGTGTGTGTGTGTGTGTGTGTCGACCACACATACATTATGGTGTCTCTCTCTCTCTCTCTCTCTTTCCACACTCGCCCACTCACAGAGAAAGTGCACATAACCTAACAAACTCTCTCTCTATCGCTTACTCTCACTGACGCTCGCACACACACACACACACACACACACACACACACACACACACACACACACACACACACACACACACACACACACACACACACACACACACACACACACACACACACACACACACACACACACACACACACACACACACACACACACACACACACTCCTGCATCCGCTTCAGATCCCCCTTAATAAAGACAAATGGATACAAACAGCCATTCATCCCCACATCATCCATTACTCCCCTCAACTCAGCAGGATGATGTTTATATTGATTTCCGATGATGTTGTTGCCGCTGGTCGATGTTGATGTATTTCTGATTGCAGTGATGCTGGTCATACTGTAGGGCGATGACTGGATATACATTTTTCTTGTTTCTTATGGCAGTTCTTCTGATGGTTATGTTTGTTCATCGATGCTGCGGAGTCTGTGTTACTCTTCTTGACTAATGTGATTTTGTGTCATTTTCTTTTACGTTGCACTTCACGCTGCAAAACCAATTACCCTTCAGGGGGCAAATAAAGCTGAATGTGAACTTGAACATAAACCAGTTATGTAAATAACTTATGTACATATACTGATATGCCCTAATATGTTACTTGTTTATTGCACAATGTTACTTGTTTATGCACAATGTTGTTCTATTGGATTCTATTATATGTTATTGCACATCGTTGCAGGCAAGACCACCCGCATTTCATTGTATACTTGTATGCTGTGACAAATAAAACTCTTGACTTGACTTGAATTGCTAAATGTTTTTGAACAAAAAGTAATTTGAATGATTGACTATTTAAGTGACTAATTGACTATGTTTAATTACATCATTATTTATTATTTATATAATTATTGCTTTCATTGTAGCATGTTTGCTCCTCCATAGTCCATTTACTTCCTAATATAAATAGCAAATGGACTGCGTTTATGTAGCTCTTTTATCCAAAGCACTTTACAACGTTCGCCTCACATTCACCCATTCACTCACACATTCACCCACCGACGGCAGTGGCGAGCGTGCTCATCGGTACCAGTTAGGGATGAACCCTTTCACTGCCACACGACAGAAGGTTAACCCTTTACTATCACACACAACCGACGGTAACCTTCTGTCGTGTGACAGTGAAAGGGGTTAACCGTTTTTGGTAGTGCGGCGGTGAGAGGGTTAAGCGTCTCGCTCAAGGACACTTCAACACGCGGCCGAGAGAGGAGCCGCCAGGATCGAACCGGGAACCTTCAACTTCCGACGACCGCTCTACTTCCTGAGCCACTGTCGGACCCCAACGTAATCACAGCCTGGTGCCAATCAATCCCTGCCTCCTGAGCCTTTCAGCCATTGTATAGCCTGGTGCCAGTGTGTATGGCAGCCATTGTTGCCCAAGGTTAAGTGTTCACACAGTGGTGGTGAAGACAGCCATTTCCACCCTACATTGTAAAGTGCTTTGAGTCTCTAGGAAAGCGCTATATAAATGCAATTATCAATTGCTTACATGAGGATACAGAATAGCGAGAATGGGAAATAATTAGCTTGTGAGTGAAGATTGAAGAGCACAGGTGAGCGTCGTGAACCCTCCGCAGAATATCTTCCATCTGCAATCTTTCTTCCAGGAAGGCAGAGTGTAACCATGGTAACCACTCCCCAACAGTCTATGCAAGGCGGAGATACACAGACACTATACAACAAATTGACCGGATCTGCTTTTATTTTCCAAAGGGCATGGATCTGTAAAGGCACGTCATCAAATGCCAAAACAAGCACATATTTTTAACTCTGAATGGTCTGCTTTATTGAAATGTGTTTATACTTAATAGACGTATGGTATTTAGACTTGGTCCGCCAAATGATTAGAAGTGAGTGAGGAACCTGACACCTGGGAGGAATGGTGCTGTTGACACTAGTGGACGACACTCACTAACACCTGGTCCCGCCTCCTCACTAACACCTGGTCCCGCCTCCTCACTAACACCTGGTCCCGCCTCCTCACTAACACCCGGTCCCGCCTCCTCACTAACACCTGGTCCCGCCTCCTCACTAACACCTGGTCCCGCCTCCTCACTAACACCTGGTCCCGCCTCCTCACTAACACCTGGTCCCGCCTCCTCACTAACACCCGGTCCCGCCTCCTCACCGACACCCGGTCCCGCCTCCTCACCGACACCCGGTCCCGCCTCCTCACTAACACCCGGTCCCGCCTCCTCACTAACACCCGGTCCCGCCTCCTCACTAACACCCGGTCCCGCCTCCTCACCGACACCCGGTCCCGCCTCCTCACTAACACCTGGTCCCGCCTCCTCACCGACACCCGGTCCCGTGAACACATCACTCCTGTCCTCCACTCCCTCCACTGGCTCCCGATCAAGGAACGCATCAACTTCAAAACACTACTCGTCACCTTCAAAGCCCTCCATAGCCTGCCCCCCCCCCCCCCCCCCCCCTACCTGACTGACCTCCTTCTCCCCCCCCCCCCCCCACCCGTTCCCTCCGGTCCTCCTCCACTGTTTCCCTCACCGTCCCGTCATCCAAACTTAAAGGTTTTGGTGACCAGGCTTTCTCACGAGCTGCACCCAGACTGTGGAACACCCTCCTCCCTCAGACCATCAGAGACTCTCCCTCACTCTCCACCTTTAAATCCAGACTCAGAACCTACCTGTTCTCCCAAGCATACAACCTTCCCCACCCATAACCACCCTCCTCCAACCTACCACCTCCCCTCCCCTCCCCTACTTTCTCTCCCTCTCCTGCCCCCCCCCCCCCCCCCCCTGGTTTCCTTACTTCCCTGACTGGTCCCCTACTGGACTGTGTATCTGTTACTTGTTACCCGTGGTTGTATGTCCTGCGTTTTCATCCTGCTGCTTATTCCCTGATTGTTTATCAGTAGAGATATTGTGAATACATAATGTCTGTGCTGTCCAAATGTAATAATTTTAGTGTCCTCTAAAACATTCTAATTGACTGAAAATGCACCAAAATTGCACAAAAAATTAGAAAAAATTTGGTAAATTCCAGTAAATATAGCAATTTTGAGTATCATCAATGGATTCAGCATCCCGAATAACCCCCAAAACCACTCCAACATTGTTGAAATTGATCAAGTAGTTTCCGAGATTTGTCCATTTAGGTGATTATGCAAAGGTGTGCTAATTATGCAAATAAAAAAAATTGCCCAACATGTACAACTTAGCATCCGGCAGTTTCTAAGTGCTGGTGACCCATACTATCCATATCTATCATAAACGTTTGGTGGTTCCAAAATGTCCGGGTTCATTGTGTTGGCAAATAGACTATGAGGTTCTTTGTTTCTCTGTTCATTTGTTTTGCTCATTGTCAGCGTCTTTGGGTTCCTTATTATTATTATTATTATTATTATTATTATTATTATTATTATTATTATTATTATTATTATTATTATTATTATTATTATTATTATTATTATTATTATTATATAGGTAAGACTGCTGAAACTTGACAAGTTCTCAGGAGGTAGAGCGGTCGTCTGGTAGTCAGAAGGTTCCTGGTTAGATTCCCGCTCCTCCCAGGCAGCGTGTCAGCAGGGACGTGCACAGGACTTTAGAGGGGCAGGTGCTCAAAGGCTGAAAAGGGCACGTGCTATTTTTGGGGGCCCTTTTGGGGCGGGGAGGGGCCTTTTTATGCGTTTTGGGTTTTTTTGGTGATCAAATATTGAATATTGAACTATAATAATCAGTGCAGGAGCTCACTTATCCTTGAAAGACACTTTTATCACTGACTTAAAAGGCCCAACATCTCCATAAATGTTCAGGGCGGAGGGAATAAGTGCTTACCCTACAGACCCCCAAGTCTGTTAGGACAGCAGACTCGGTTGGCACTGCTCAAAACCTACCTTTTTAAAATAGCTTTTAAATGAATTATTATCTTTATTTCATTGTCTTATTTTTCTTTATTTCTATACATTTTACTTAAATATTTTATTATAATTTGTATCATTGTTTTATGTCGTTTTTTTTATCATTTTATTTGTTCTTTTTTAATGTCAACATATTATTTATATTATTCAAATGACCTCAAACATGTTCCGTTGTGATGTCACATTATGATGTCATAATCAAACATTCTAGAACATGTGTGATGTCACAGTATGATGTCATAATCAAACATACTAGAACATTTGTGATGTCACAGTATTATGTCATAATCAAACATTCTAGAACATTTGTGATGTCACACTGTGATATCATAGTCAAACATTCTAGAACATTTGTGATGTCACAGTATGATGTCATAATCAAACATTCTAGAACATTTGTGATGTCACAGTATGATAATCAAACATTCTAGAACATTTGTGATGTCACAGTATGATAATCAAACATTCTAGAACATTTGTGATGTCACAGTATGATGTCATAATCAAACATTCTAGAACATTTGTGATGTCACAGTATGTATATATTCAACAATTCTCTCAGAAGATCTCAGATCTCAGAAGACCAAGTGAAGATATCACTTGTTGGTTCCGGCTACTTGTTTGTAAGCTTGAATATATTCTGTAGATACAATTTAAAATCCTCATATGGAAAAGGAAACAATGTCCTGTACAATCCTTAATGAGCTGCATCTGGAGGGAAGGCTCTGTGATGTGGTTATTAAAGTCAACAGCACTGAGTTGAATGCCCACAAGGCCCCCCTGTGTGACTGCAGTGACTATTTCAGGTAAGTTTAGCTTGGTTCAGGTTAGCTTGGTTCAGGTTAGCTTGGTTAGTAAACAGATACCATACTGTACTTTTACTGTAAACAGATACTATACTGTACTTCTACTGTAAACAGATACTATACTGTACTTCTACTGTAAACAGATACGATACTGTACTTCTACTGTAAAAAGATACTATAATGCATTTCTACTGTAAACAGATACTATACTGTACTTCTACTGTAAACAGATTGTTCGGATCTTTCAAGAATGTTCTATTTGAATCCCTCCGAAAGGGCTGACAGGCACCACACAATGGATGACTCAATGGTTAGTCATTAGAGTTTGTTTATTTAAACAAACTAGTTGAGATGTTTTCTCCACAATACAACCTTTATAATTCCCACAGTTGACCACAGGCTTACCATAGGTCAAAAACCTGTGAAACAGAACAAAATGCAGTGCATACACATTAATCATAATATTAATATACAATATATATATTAATATCAATACCAATCAATCAATCAATCAATATTAATATTAATATCAATATACATATTAATATATCAATACCACTATCAAATATACATACACTATCCATTTTATATATTATATTATATATATCATTTATATTTATATTATATATATACATTACACTATACACTATCAAACCAGTATGTCATGTCCCCTTTAATTGTGGGTGAGAGGAGGGAGAACTAGAATGACTTCATTTCCCAGAATGCATGGCAATGTTTACTTCCTCCTCCGTGAGATACGAGCCACTAAGCTCCTCACACACAACGGACAAGATAGCAGTTCTCATCAAAGCACACACACGCTCACACCAAAGTTCCCCACATGAATCTCACCGTGACAAACCGGGAAAGCCACCAGGACACTAGTTCAGTTTTGCACCTACGGCGAGGTGCGTTAGCCTAGCCATAAGCTAGCGGCAAACATTCAGACACAACGTTCATTCATTCAGCCAGCATCACTAACACCGTGCACTATGCAAATATTATCCGCAGGCTGCATTAGCAGCCAGCAGCCAACGTGATACATTACATTGTACATATGTGACACAGCCAAGTTAACATTGCAATCCCTTAATAAAGTCCACTTACCAATGGGCGATGTGATCCTGTCAGTGCTATAGTGAGAAGTGACAGCCCGCCACCATTTGAAAGGCAGCTGCGCGAACTGCGCATGCTCCGTCCCAATCACAAACACCTGTTAACTTATTTAGACCCCTTTACACATCTGATCCTTATATTAAATAAACCAAAAGTCTTGACACCTCCCACTTGGCCGACTGATACAATCCAAGGAGGCCACTAAAATACAGGCCACTATAAATACAAGTCACTAGAGTGTTAATGGGCATCTCAGCCTTAAATCAAACTGTTGTAAGTATCTACATTAAAGTGCTTTTAACTAAGTGTCCTTCAAAGGTAAGTGGGACATTGTGAACACAACCCGCATCATGAACACAAACTAACTAAGGAGGTGGGCCCCACCACCTTTCCTCCTACTGAGTGTAGGTTTGCCCTTGAACCACTCAGTTGCCTCACAGGGTTACCCGCTAACTAAACAAAAGAGAGTCACAAAGTCTTTTGGGTACCCGATGGTGAGGACTTCTTCTGCTGGTCTTCAACCGGAATCAGGACCACCAGCCTCCGCACATCCCTGCGAAGGACGATGGTTATGGGCAGGGTAAAGTCCTTTGCCCGGGGCCTGGATACATGGGGGGCAGGAAACCCTAGGCAGGTTTTGACGTCCGCGTCACGGACCACCCCCTTCTTGTCTGGATACGTGAAGACGATCCGGCCAAGCCGGAACTGTCCTCTTAAGGCATTCTGGTCTGCGATCCAGACCACATCACCAACCTTGACACTCCTCTCTGCTCGGTGCCACTTATGGCGGATGAACAAGTTTGGCCCTGCCAGTTCGCTCCATTTCGACCAGAATTTGTCCACCCCAGCCTGGACAGCCCTCAGCCTGCGCCACGGATGAGTTTCCACATCAATCCCTTGCATGTCTCCTCCTTGTCCGGTGCGCCCAAGGATAAGGGAGTTAGGAGTTAGGTACTCGACTGTGTCCTCTTGTTCCTGTGCCTTGGCGTCGATGGGTCGTTCGTTGGTTAAGTTGGCTGCCGAGTAGAGGAGGGTCTGGAACTCCCCCCAGGTGTAGCAACCGGTGGTTCCGTCGAGGCTGTTGAGAGCTCTTTTTATGAGCTTAACAGCTGCCTCTGCTGCTCCGTTCCTGTGGGGCGAATCCGCAGGATGGAAGTCCCACTGCCACTCAGTGCCATTCTTGGCGGCTGCGTTCTCGACCGATGCCTTCTGCACACATGCTAGGTGCCTGTGCAACTCTCTCAAGGCAGGCTTGGCGCCTACAAAGTTTGAGCCTCTGTCCGACCATAACCTCCTGGGATGCCCCCTTAGAGCAGTGAATCGGGAGTAGGCCTGAAGAAAGCTCTCCGAAGACTGGTCGTCAACAAGGTCAGCGTGGACGGCCCTGGAAGCCATGCAGCAATACACGACTCCCCATACCTTCTTCCTGGTTCTTTTCTTGACGGCGTCCCTCACCTCAAAGGGGCCGAAAAGGTCCAGTGTGGTATTCTCAAATGGGTTTGCCCTGCTGGTACGCTCCGGAGGGAGGTTTCCCATCACTTGCCGGCATAGCTTGGCTCTCTGCTTCTTGCAAGGGACGCACTCGTTGACCACCCTTTTGACAGTTCTCCGACCTTGTACTACCCAAGACTTTCTTCTTGTGCGCAGCAGTGTGGCTGCAATGCCTTCATGATTGGCCTCATGAGCTTCTCTAGCCAGCAAGGTCCCCAGCCATGATTTGTAAGGGATTAACGGTACAGCTGTTCCGTCTTCACTCCATGATTGGACTCTACCGCCGCAAAGAAAGAGTCCTGTGTTGTCATCTCTGGTCACAACAAGGCGGTTCAGGGTTGTGTCCTGAAAGTTTACGCCGTCTTGGGCTGCAAGGGCCAAGTCTTGGAAGGCCACCATTCTCTCTCTTGCAGAGAGCTCTGGTCCCCTTGCCTCCCACTTTGCTGAATCTGAGGCTTGGTATTTAGCGCTCAGCCAGGATTCCGCAGCTCGTCGGACCCAGGCGACAGTTCCACCTAGCTTTGTCAAGCTACTGAACCGTTTGGGCTCCACAAGGCTTACGAGAGCAACACCCCAGGACTTTCTCTTTGGCTTTTCTGCTGCTGGAGGTGGACCTTGGTCTTTCGGCTGTGGTTCCAGCGCAAAGTCTCACGAGTCTGTACCAACATCAGTACTGCTGGGGCCTGAGAGCTTTTGTGACTGAGCCCTGGTAACTACAGCTGAGAACGCCTTTCTCTGTAGTCTCTTGACGTCATCAGCGACACTGGTCACAATTTCACTGGGCATCTTGACGGGCCACTCAGCTTCAGGCCATCTCAAGAACTCTGGGCCTCGTTGCCACTCTGACTCATTATCAAGCTCCTCAGGAGTTGCTCCCCTTGTGAGGATGTCCGATACGTTGAGGTTTCCATCAACCCACCTCCAGTCTTCTACTGGTCCAGCCATTTGGATCTCTCCAATGCGGTTGGCAAAGAAGGTCTGGTAGCCATAACTGTCCTTCTGGATCGCTCCCAGAATTGTTTGGCTATCCACGAAGTGGACCCAGCGTGCGACCTTGATGCGGCAGTGCTTCTCAAAGTATCTCTTTAGACGGACCGCAAAGACAGCGCCGCATAATTCTGCTTTAATTACGTCTCCTTTCTGGTCAAGAGGAGTAAGTTTGGCCTTTGATTCAACCAACTTCACGACGACCCCATCTTGCGTCTCCCAACGGAGGTAGAGCACGGCACCGTAGGAAGCCTCGCTCCCATCAGAAAATGTTACGCCCAATAATAATAATAATAATTCATTTAATTTATATAGCGCTTCTCAATAACCCGAAGTCGCTGACAGTAGTCGGGAGCAGGGGTACAAACAAAGAGGCGAAAGCAAAGAAACAAAACAAAACAACAAAGAAACAATATTTTCTACATTCTAATACAATGGGCAGCCTATGGCTCCTTGAGGTGTGAGGCTTCTCTCAAACCTGACTTGGCCAAGTCTCACATACTCCTCGAAGAGTGTTATGGAAGCCTCCCGGAGTTTGGGCGAGAGTGGGTCATCCCAAGTGTCTTTGGTCTGATTCCCTATGCCTGCCTCTTGGTAGGAGCTTCTCACAAGCATTACTCCTTTTTGCTTCACAGGTGTGGCAAGACCAATGGGGTCGTAGAATCCAGCGACCTGGCTTAGCAGTACTCGACGGGTCAAGGGGTTTGGAGTGTTACTTCTCACTTCCTCTTGGCGCAGATCGAGTCCAGTCCTCATCTTGCCTCGTTTTCTCGAGAAATTGATGGACGTCATTATGCGAAGCTTGTCAGTCTCTGGTTCGTAGCCAACTCCCAGTGCTTTGCTTTCTTCATCCCGCATCTGGTTGGGTAACACCAGAGTCTTGGGTGCAGACATAGTTGTCTTTGGGTTACTGGAGCTGTCCGCAGTTCCAGACCTCCCACTTTGGGCTGACAAGACCCACGGTTTAAGGGAGAAGCCTCCAGCTTTCAAGATCTTTTCGACTCCTTCTGTGATCTTCTCCAGTTCTTTTAAGTCATCGTGGGACGTCAGGATGTCATCTACGTAGCTGTCTTCTACCAGAACCCGGCGCTCTTCTACCATGCCTGCGAACTGGGGCAGATTTGCCGTTTCCCTCATGGCGACCTGAGCGATGCAGCCAGCAGGTTTATCTCCGATGTTGACTCTGACAACGACGAAGACTTCGATTTCGTCCTCTGGGTTGTCTCTCCAGAGGAACCGATGGAGTTGGACTTCTTCGTCTTCTAGCCACACAGAGTTGTACATTTTTCTCACGTCACCTAGGGCGGCGAACATCCCAGTCCTGAATCTCAGAAGGACTCCTCTGATCAGATTGAGGACGTCTGGTCCCTTGTACAAGAGGTCGTTTAAACTCACCCCTCGGAATTTCTTGGCTACTGTTCCAAACAATTCTCACAGGGGTAGTTGATGAGTGAGGATTTGGCGCGACCAGATGACTGATGTACCACTTTGGTCCCTTCCAGCTGTCGTCTTCCTCTTTGGTGAGTTTAGCGGCAGCTCCCCTTGAGACCATCTCGTGGATCTGCTCTCTGTATGCAGCCTTCCACTCTGGCTCCCTTTCAAGGCGTTTCTCAGTGTTTCGGAAAGTCGCCTCCACGGCACGTCGGTTGTCTGGCAGCGTCGCAGGGTCTCCTCTCCATGGATAAGCCGCGTCCCAGTGGGGGGATTTGCTGTGCTTGTCAAATTGTACGTAGGTGAGACATCCTTTGATCTTTTCAAGGTCTCTTTCCTCTCCTAGGGTCATTTCTTTCCCGCCAGGGGGACATCTACCGCACTTGCAGCCGCCACATTGAGGATCGCAGGCCGCGCCGACGCTGTCCCACTTGAACCATTCGATGACTTCTTTGTTGGTAGACGCAGTACTTCGGAGGAGTACTTCTTGATCTTCAACCTGGGCTTTACTTGATCCTGCTGGACCCACAAGGATCTCTCGGTATGCCTTTGAAGTTGTTCTCATCGACCGTGCAAAGTGGATTTCAGACCTATGCACCGCTAGGTCCACTGCCTCAAAGAGGTCGGGATGAGCTCCACCAACAGTCTTTCCCAGGGGACCGTCCCAGAGGACGAGGTCTCCCTCCACTCTGATTGGTTGTGGGACTAGGCGACCCTCCCTGTGACTGATCAGTAGGTCAATCTTCTCAGGGCGGACCAAGTCTTTGACTGCGACGTCTGGGAAGAACTTTTGGAGTTGCTGCGGCGTGACTGCCTGGTTCACCTTTGCAATGTTTTCCAAGCCGTAACAAAGGAGTTTGTGCTCCGCCACTGTTCCTTTGGGGGTTTTTACCCTCAATCTTAAGGAATACCTTTTGGTAGCAACTGTTTTCTCCATCCCTCCAACTCCTTGGACAATCAGTTTGATGTCTTCGCCATTTAGTTTCAGACGATCAGCGGCTTCGTTCGAGATGTAGTTCGTATCTGAAGCTAGGTCGATCAAAGTGCCGACTAGCTGACCCGAGTTTGTTGTCACCTCGAGTAGCATCATTACCACTGGATATTCTCTTGGCTCACCGCTGGTGCACACTGTTGTTGATGTTCTGTTTGAGAACGCTTCCTTGAACTCTGCTTTTAATTCAGGGGAGAGTTTGGCAAGGAGCTCCTCTTGTTTATTGGTCAGTCCAAGTCCCCGCCTCTCTACTTTTGAATAGCTCTGCTCCTTCTGCTCTCCACTCTTTTCCATCTTCTTGGTCTGTGGCATCGGACAGAGCAAGTAGTTATGGTCTGAGGACCTCCCTTTCCGACAGTCATACTTTGCACAGAGGAATTTCTGGGTGCAACTGCCGTCTTCACCATGGAGGCACAGGCACTTGAAGCATGCTCCAGATTTCTTTAACTGAGCCTTCTTGCTGGACAGGCTTAGCCTCTTGAAGACCTTGCAGGAAAACAGTCTACCTGCATGCTCTTCATCCCCACACGCTATGCATGAGCTTGGTTGAGAGCCCTTTTGGGTGTTTCCCGCTGTGGCTTTGGTGAATGCTCTCCTTTCTCTACCTCGGTCGTTGGCTCTCTCAGAATAGTCCGCTGGACTGGGCTGCAGCTGATCCAACTCCTCAAGGATGTCCTCTTGTCTCTTCAAGTACTGCAGTAGGCAATCAAAGTGGGTCTGTGGTGAAAAGCCGCTTACAGGGTCAAGTCTATACGTAAGCCACTTTTCTTTCAGGGTGTCAGGCAGCTTACTCTCGATGGAATGAGCCACCACCCGATTCTTCACGGCATCTTCCTCCCCCAGGACTTGGAGATCACGAAGAGCTCTTTCCACAGCCTGAATTAGTTCGATGGTCTTTCTTGGTTGGTTTCCCTTGACGGGGGAAAGTCCATGAACCTCTTTTAAGATGAGCAGCACTATCTTCGGCTTGTTTCCGTACTTGTTGTCCAGGAGCCTGAATATGTCATGGGCGGATCCGTAGCTGGACAGCACGAGGTCCCTCTTGACTTTCTCATCGGCTCCCTAGGAGATGGAATTTCCTGATGTTTTCCAACCCATGTGGGTTTCCCAGCTGCTGCAGGTCTTCCCATTCAGCTTTCCAACGGTAGTAAGCTCTCATGTTACCAGAAAACATGGGCAGGCGTGCTCGCTCTAGAGTGATCTGGGGCCTGAAGTTATAAGCACCAGGGTATGTGCCGGAACCACCTGGTGGTGCGTGGAAGGTGCCATGTGATGTGCTTGTGGCATTTTGAAGTGCAGCATCGTTGAGATCAGGGGTCATGCTGGGCAAGATAGGCTGGACGATGGGTCCAGGGGTCCGAGAGTCTATGGGGAAGACCAGGTAAGGGTCTGCGTGAGCACCGGTCATTGCAGTTTGCTTATCGCCATGCTCTTTGTGTTCAGGCTTTGCGTGTTCTTGCTGGTCATCGTCGTCGCCAGGCTGGTCGCAGTCTCGCCACGACCATTTATCCCACAGTGGATCATGTCGTTGCTTTAGCTCCTTGCTACGGTCCCTTGACTCCTTTAAATTTGTTATTGGAATCAGGTCTGTCCACTCATGCACAGCTCTGTAGAGCTCGCCAATCTTCCGTTCCAGGTCTGTATTCCCCAGTTCGCGCTCCCTCCTAGTCATCTTCTTATGGTCGGTTGCCTCGGCCTGGTCCAATGCTGCTTCAGCCTCTTCAGCGAGGGTGACAATTGTCTCTTCAGCAAACCTGGCCCAAAAGTTCTTTTCAACGATGACCTTGATTCCATCAAACGTACGGACGCACTCCGCCGTTTTCTCGTCGACTTGCACCGCCTTTTTTGTGGACTCTTCAATGCCCTCTTCTTTCAGGGCCGTGCTGTATTCAAACCCTGCTTCTTCGACTCTGGTATGCTCCATCTTGAAGTTCAACCATGCACCTCTCAGTTCACTTTCTCCTAGTACATGAGCCCTGGAGGTGAGATGGTTGGCTTTTTTGGAAAAAGCAGTCTGGGCTGCTGAACGCCTCTGCTTCAGCTTCTCCAGCTCCTCCTCTGTCGCTGCCATCTTGCTAACTTTTCCTTCTTCGACCGTTGACTTATGAGCTTTTCTCCCAACTGGGCTTAATAGTCTTGTTTTCCGACTGTTCCCTTTTATTGGCTTCAGCTCTTTGTCTTCGGCTAGCAGGTTTAGCAGATGTACAGGGGGCAGTATGGATGGGCTGTTAGCTAACAGTCAGATGGGTTAAGCAGTCTCTTTAATTAATTAATTTGTTGTCCTTGCTTCCAAGATCATCCGGCCTACTTGGTTGAAAGCCGGGCCTTGGTTTTTGACTGCGTCAATTGGTTTTTGACTGTTCGGATCTTTCAAGAATGTTCTATTTGAATCCCTCCGAAAGGGCTGACAGGCACCACACAATGGATGACTCAATGGTTAGTCATTAGAGTTTGTTTATTTGAACAAACTAGTTGAGATGTTTTCTCCACAATACAACCTTTATAATTCCCACAGTTGACCACAGGCTTACCATAGGTCAAAAACCTGTGAAACAGAACAAAATGCAGTGCATACACATTAATCATAATATTAATATACAATATATATATTAATATCAATACCAATCAATCAATCAATCAATATTAATATTAATATCAATATACATATTAATATATCAATACCACTATCAAATATACATACACTATCCATTTTATATATTATATTATATATATAATTTATATTTATATTATATATATACATTACACTATACACTATCAAACCAGTATGTCATGTCCCCTTTAATTGTGGGTGAGAGGAGGGAGAACTAGAATGACTTCATTTCCCAGAATGCATGGCAATGTTTACTTCCTCCTCCGTGAGATACGAGCCACTAAGCTCCCCACACACAACGGACAAGATAGCAGTTCTCATCAAAGCACACACACGCTCACACCAAAGTTCCCCACATGAATCTCACCGTGACAAACCGGGAAAGCCACCAGGACACTAGTTCAGTTTTGCACCTACGGCGAGGTGCGTTAGCCTAGCCATAAGCTAGCGGCAAACATTCAGACACAACGTTCATTCATTCAGCCAGCATCACTAACACCGTGCACTATGCAAATATTATCCGCAGGCTGCATTAGCAGCCAGCAGCCAACGTGATACATTACATTGTACATATGTGACACAGCCAAGTTAACATTGCAATCCCTTAATAAAGTCCACTTACCAATGGGCGATGTGATCCTGTCAGTGCTATAGTGAGAAGTGACAGCCCGCCACCATTTGAAAGGCAGCTGCGCGAACTACGCATGCTCCGTCCCAATCACAAACACCTGTTAACTTATTTAGACCCCTTTACACATCTGATCCTTATATTAAATAAACCAAAAGTCTTGACACAGATACTATACTGTACTTCTACTGTAAACAGATACTATACTGTACTTCTACTGTAAAAAGATACGATACTGTACTTCTACTGTAAAAAGATACTATAATGCACTTCTACTGTAAACAGATATTATACTGTAAACATATACTATACTGTAATTCTACTGTAAACAGATACTATACTGTACTTCTACTGTAAAAAGATACTATACTTCTACTGTGCTAAGACCCTATACTTCTACAGTGAAAATATATTACTACTAGGGCTGTCCCCGACTAAGGATTTGGATAGTCGACTATGATTACCAACATCTGCCATTAGTCGACTATTAGTCGACTATATATATATAAAAAAAAAAAAGTATAATATATTTTTGTATCATTCCATTTGGGCTGTGGGAGGTGCTTAATGTCTGAAGGAGTCGACTGAAGGTTTCTTGTCCTCTGCAAAAGCATGCAATTGTTCCACTGATGGATACATCTTGATATTTGTCTAGTCTAGTGTGTTCATTAGATGGGTAAAATCCTCTTTCAGTGCCTCTGTGCCTGTTTTCTTAGGCAGTTGGCCTCTGGTGTGCGTGCCATTAGCGTTAGCCACGCTTCTAAGAGGTTGGCAGTCGACTACGGCTCCTTTCGACCGATTAGTCGACTATTCGACTAATAGGGGTCAGCCCTAATTACTACCGCTCTTCGCTCTAGACGTCTGGTTCCGCTCTCATTCGCTCATGTTGGCCCCTCCCCCCCCCCCCCAAGTCGCTCTCCACTCGCTCACCGCTCACCTTCATTTGCGCATCAAGCGCTCCCCACTCCACAGCCCGCTCCGCAGAATTTTTTTGGAGCATGATGTAAATTAGCTTGATTTGACCAAACTACAATAGTCTGCACCCCCTGGGCCCCTTAACAATTGTTTGTATTGAACCGTATTGTCTTGTACCTATTCTGCAATGTTAAATAACGTTTATCCATTCAACTAGCTGTACTATGCTATGGTAGCTAGCCTAGCCGCAATGCTATGGCAGATCCAATTCACGTTAGCATGTAAGCTAACAACAACAGCGTTAGCTTTAGTCTCTCGCTTTCTTGAGAGACTAAACTCTCCGCTCTTGGTGGTACATTGTGTTGATGTTGGTTTCGTTTCATCAATAAATGAGGCAGAACACAGTGAATGTATAATTTTTTTTTTATTGCACTTTGTTTGTTTCTCACTGAAAATAAATGTTGCGTTCGCCCGAGGTCCCGAGGTGATTTAAAGATGGCGGATTCTACTTTGGACTTAGCAGGATGTGTAGTGACGGTTCACCCTTCTCATTGGTTGAAAATGGCCTTCATGTTTGTACATCGCCACCTATTGCTTTGGCATTGTACTACATGTATGTTACATCAGTTTCTGTGTGATCATGTGCACTGAGCGGCTGGGAGCGGCTGGGAGCGGCTGGGAGCGGCTGGGAGCGGAGGAGAGCTCTCGCTCCGGAGTCGCTCGGACCCATTTGAAAGCCCACTCCACGCTCACTTCAAAATCCACCGCTCCGCTCACATGCTCTGATTACTACACAGGACAGAATGTTGCTTACTGTTTACTCATCAGATATCTCTATACTCTGCGTCCCACAGAGCCCTCTTCACTCGCTGGAGCGAATCAGAGAAAGCAGTCTACACTATCCCTGGGGTGTCCCCGGGTATGATGCAGCTCATCATAGAGTACTCCTACACACACGTTGTGCTGGTGACAGCAGAGAACGTGGAAGAGCTTCTGGTGGCTGCAGACCAGTTTCGCGTCACTGGCATAGTAGGAGCGTGCTCTGACTTCCTAGAAGGCCAGCTGTCTCTGGAAAACTGTGTCGGCATCTGGAGGTTTGTGGACATCTACTGCTGCCCTGACCTGAGGCGCAAGGCCCATCTCTTCATCGTGTGCCACTTTGAGGAGATGTTGCGTGTCTCACAGGAGTTTGTGGAGCTGTCCCCGCAGCAACTGGTGGACATCATCGAGAGGGATGATCTGAACGTGAAGAGCGAGGAGACAGTGTTCGAGGCCATCCTCCGTTGGATCGACCACTCCCGTGAGGAGCGTAAAACACACATCCCTTTGCTGATGCCCAAGGTAACTAATTGTATTACGGATACGCAAACATGGTTGCTAGTGCCTGAGCCACATTTATTTTTAATTTAATTTTTATTATTTAACTTTTTCTTGTTTGTCTGTCTCTTGTCAAGGTCATTATGATTCATGTTACTGTTATTATTGTTGTTGTCGCTGTTGTCATTGTTATTATTATTATTATTATTATTATTATTATTATTATTATTATTATTATTATTATTATTATTATTATTATTATTATTATTATTATTATTATTATTATTATTATTATTATTATTATTATTATTGTTGTACTGTTATGTTCTGTTTTATGTATGACATTTTTTTTAATAAAAACATTTATAAAAAAAAGAAAAAAAACTAATTGTATTAGTGTGCATTACATTAAAACAACACTAGGTTCCCTAGTACAGTGGTTCTCAAACATTTGGGTCCAAACTATTCCCTAGCGACAGAAACCATCTACAACCGATGTCTAAGTTGTACCCGCTGTCTGCTTGTCTCTTCCCAGGTTCGCATGGGCTTGATGAGGCTTGACTACTTCAGGAGCAACGTCCAGAACAACCCTGTGGTGAGGGACAGCCACGACTGCAGGCCCCTCATCCTCAGCGTCCTGAACCCCCCTGGCTCCGACAGGCTCCCAAACCCCCTGACCCGCCCACGCCGGCCCCAGGAGGTCCTATTGGCCATCGGAGGCCGGAGTGACATGGAGGCTTACAATATCCGAGGCGGTGGATGGATGGACGTGAGCGTTGAGGGGGAGAGTCCCCGGTGGTGCCACGGCACCGCTTATCTCCGCGGTCTGGTCTACTGCGTCGGCGGCTGGGACGGCGTCGAGGATCTCAGCAGTGTGCGCAGGTTCAACCCCGTCACTCGCAGCTGGCTGCAGGCGGCTCCCATGCACTCACGCCGCTGTCATCTCAGCGTGGTCGTGTTGGACGGCTGTATCTACGCCATGGGAGGGTGGGACGGATACGTGGCACTGAACACCGCAGAGCGCTACGAGCCTGAAACCAACCAGTGGACAGTGATCTCACCCATGCTGGATCACAGGAGCGACACCGGGGCAGCAGCCCTCCAGGGCAAGGTGGGTGGAACTGAGGGACACAGGGTGCTAGATGAACACAAGGAACGTTAGATCAGAAATCATAAATGTCTTTATTGCCAAGTAAGCTTGCACATACAAAAGATGTGTCTGGGTCCTTTGGTGCATCAACATTAACAGACAATTAAAGTAGAATGAAATCAAATGGAATATATAAACTAAATTAGAATATTCTTTCTTATTACAGGTTTACATCTGTGGTGGCTTCAACGGGGAGGAGGATCTGTTCACCGCTGAGTGCTACAGCCCAGACACCGACCAGTGGACTCTGATTGCCCCCATGAGCAGCAGGCGTAGAGGACTGGGAGTCGCTGCGTATGGAGGACAAGTCTATGCGGTAGGTGCACACGGAGACAAATGCTTTATACTAGATATTTCTATAGATATGTATCATTTGACTTTCAATGCTGCTGTGATGCCCTCATTTCCCTAAGTGGATTAATACAGTGTCTGCCTGCCTGCCTGCCTGAGCCACACACTAAAACATTCCTCTCATGTGTCCTGTCCTCAGGTGGGAGGGTCTGACCGTGCAGGAAACTACCTGCGTAGCGCGGAGGCCTACAGCCCCTTGACTGACTCCTGGAGCGCCCTGCCCGACATGCTCAACCCCCGCGGCTTCTTTGGCATCGCGGTGCTGGACGACCTGCTCTTCGTGGTCGGAGGCTACAATTACTTCAGCACCGCCATCAACTCCCTCTCCAAGGTGGAGCACTATGACCAGAGCAGCGACAGGTGGACTGCAGCCGAGGACATGAAGATCCAGCGCGGTTCCCTAAGCTGCTGCGTAATGCATGGCCTGCCATTTAACATGAGCCAGTACGCTGCTCCCCGTGGAGGAGGAGGAGGAGGAGGAGGAGGAGGAGGAGGAGGCGGAAGAGGAGGAGGAGGAGGAGGAGGAGGAAGAGGAAGATGAGGAAGAGTAGGAGAAGGAGGAGGAGGAGGAAGAGGACGAGGAGGAGGAGGAAGATGTGGAAGAGTAGGAGGAGGAGGTGTTGTGGAAAATGTGTATACGGGGGTGGAGGTAGGAAAGGGGTTAGTCTTGACTAGTTTAATATAGGTCAACTAGCAGGGCTCAAAGACACTAGGGCGACAGTCTGGCTGATGTTCTTAAAACAACCTCAAGATAGGCAGATGGACATTTCAGTACATCATATCGTGTGCTCTAATCTTGTGTCTTTTCTCTCTTTCATACATACACAGCACACACACAGACACACAGACACACACATACACAGCACACACACACAGACACAGCACACACACACAGACACACAGACACACACATACACAGCACACACACACAGACACAGCACACACACACAGACACACAGACACACACAGTCACACAGACACACACACACACACACACACACAGACACACACAGTCGCACAGACATACACACCGACACACACACACACACACACACATTCCCTGTGTCACAATACACACATACAATACACACACGTCTGTACACAGACGCACACACACACAGACACACACACACAATACACACATACAATACACACACGTCTGTACACAGACGCACACACACACAGACACACACACACATACACACACACACACACACACAAACACACACACACACACACACACACACATCTCACTAAATCTTTATCTCTCTTCGATGTTCTTAATGTTTTACATCATATCGTGTGTGTACATCATATCTTGTTTATCTCTCTTCGATGTTCTTAATGTTTTTATCTAAATCTATGTTCTTCTTAATGTCTTTATCTCTCTTCGATGTTCTTAATGTTTTTATCTCTCTCCGATGTTAAATCTACGTGTCATCTTAATGTACGTCATGTCATATCTGACATGATATGACACGTCATCATATCTGTCATGTGGGGGCAGGACTGAGAGGGGATTTAGGGGACAAGCAGAGGGATTGAGAGTTAGAGTGTTTTCCTTCAACTGTGGTGACCGTCTACTGAGCCATAGCTTTTGCTGTTAAAACTTCTTTTCCTAAATAAATTACCTACTTGTTAAAATTGGAAATATCGTCTCCTGCTGTGTTAAACAACCATCAGCCACAACATTTGGTGACCCTTGACCTGTAGACCGCCCTGCCGGGCCCCCTCACACGGCCAGCTCCGGACCTCTCCCGTAGAAATTCTGGCGGTGTCGACAAACAAACACAGGTGAGCATTTTAAACTGCACCTGAAGGTAAAATAAGGGGACTGCTTCCGTTCATGAGAGGAGACCTTACCGCCGGAAGTGGAGACCTACATAACAACAATAGCTGATGGTATTGTCCTCAGGAAAACGGTGCGGATTTTCCCAAACCAGAAACCGTGGGTGGATAGCACTATTAGAGCAGCTCTGAACTGGCTCTGCGGCGGTAGGAGGTTGAGGAATACACTTCCTTTAGATTGGGCAGGTAGATGTGCCCGGGTTCAGGCGATCATGCCAATGGTGGTCCTACCATTATCAGTGACGGAAGGACCTTCTGAGTCTCCTATCTCTCGAACGAAGCGTAGCTACAAGGCAGACCCAAGGGTGTATCTGGACAGCATAGGACAGCCAAGGGGCATTCCAGCCGAGTTCATGGCTAAGAATGAGATTGCGGCAGGGTTTGAGTCTATTCTGCCATGGATATCGGTCAATAAGAACACCGGGTGGATCAACTATTTGTTTTACAATCAGCAGCGGTATCTCAACTACACCGAGGAGGCGTTGGATGCAATGGGGGACCAGATGCACGCGACCAGTACGGTGGCGTGGCAGAATAGACAGGCTCTGAACTGGTTAATGGCGGAGAAGGGTGGAGTCTGTTCCATGTTTGGACAGTACTGCTGCACATTCATTCCGACGAATGTGGGGCCAGGGGGAAAGTTCTCCGAGGCCATGGCTAAGCTGAAGGATTTGAGGGAGGAGTTGAGGGGGAATTCTGGCCGGAATGAAGAATGGTGGGGGAGTGGGGTGTTGGAAAGATTGGGACAGTGGGGAAGCATAGTGATGCAGACGGGGATATCCATTGGGGTGGCAGGGTTGATATTGGTTCTCCTTTTCTGTTGTGGTATGCCTCTCTTGGGTAGGCTGGTAACTTCACACGTAACGAGCCAAATGCTGATGGTGGGACAGAAAGAGATTGAGCCACAAATCGGGCCATGTCCTCAGCTTTATGCTGCCTTAGAGGGAGACGAGGGGATAGAGGATTAGGGGTATGGTGAGGTAGGGACATTTTCTTTTTGTTGGTTCTTTCCTTTAAGAGTGACGGGGGATGGTCTGAGTGCAGTTTTGTTGGTTTATTCCTTTAACTAGGAATTTTAGTCTGATTTTCTAATGATCCTTCGGCATAGAGATTGCAACCATTGAAAATCATTGCATTATTTTTTATTTTTTTATTATTTTTTGTTTATTTTACTCGTGGTCCTGGTCAAACCGGAATGGGAAGGGGCATCGGCAGAGTGTCGGTTCTGAGCCTGAGGAAGCATTGAGAAGAAGTGGTCTGGGGATCGGTTCTGGGGACTGGAGGGACAAAGGGGGGGGGGCTAACGCAGTGGGCAAGATGGGCACCTCCCGTCGAAGATGGGGGGACACGTGGTGAGGTCGGGACCAGCGCCTCCCGTCCAGGCATGGGGACATGCTTCTACGGGGACTGGAGGTGTGGCGTGGTGGTTGCGGTATTGGCAAAATGTGACTTTTTGGCAATACGGTGAGGAGACTATGGCGTGGGCATGGAAGGGGGGCTGAGCGATGGACACTAGGACTCAATGTTATGGAAGAGACAATTTCATTTTTTTTTGGGAGGGATGTTCTATGTTTAGTTCTGACGGTCAACTTCTCCTTTCCCTGATGAGAGTCGCGGTTTCCGGCCGGAACTGTGGCTCATTTGGTAAGCGGTGGAGGTTGGGGGGATTTGTCTGTCAGGTTAGGATTATAAATTGGGGTATTTTGTTGATGTTTTATTATTACTCTTGTTTGGAACGGTTTTGTGTTTTGGTAAGAACGGTAGTCAGCCTTTGTTGGTCCGTTAGGGGTCCAGTGAATGAAGTAAGGTTTCTGGTTTAGATTAGGCATTTAAACTTTTATTATATAATTGTGGTTTCTCGTTTAGTTAGACGTTCACATTTTCTTGGTTATATGATTTGGGTGGGACTAGGGATAGCCCCAAATGGGGGAATGTTGTGGAAAATGTGTATACGGGGGTGGAGGTAGGAAAGGGGTTAGTCTTGACTAGTTTAATATAGGTCAACTAGCAGGGCTCAAAGACACTAGGGCGACAGTCTGGCTGATGTTCTTAAAACAACCTCAAGATAGGCAGATGGACATTTCAGTACATCATATCGTGTGCTCTAATCTTGTGTCTTTTCTCTCTTTCATACATACACAGCACACACACACAGACACACAGACACACACATACACAGCACACACACACAGACACAGCACACACACACAGACACACAGACACACACATACACAGCACACACACACAGACACAGCACACACACACAGACACACAGACACACACAGTCACACAGACACACACACACACACACACAGACACACACAGTCGCACAGACATACACACCGACACACACACACACACACACATTCCCTGTGTCACAATACACACATACAATACACACACGTCTGTACACAGACGCACACACACACAGACACACACACACAATACACACATACAATACACACACGTCTGTACACAGACGCACACACACACAGACACACACACACATACACACACACACACACACAAACACACACACACACACACACATCTCACTAAATCTTTATCTCTCTTCGATGTTCTTAATGTTTTACATCATATCGTGTGTGTACATCATATCTTGTTTATCTCTCTTCGATGTTCTTAATGTTTTTATCTAAATCTATGTTCTTCTTAATGTCTTTATCTCTCTTCGATGTTCTTAATGTTTTTATCTCTCTCCGATGTTAAATCTACGTGTCATCTTAATGTACGTCATGTCATATCTGACATGATATGACACGTCATCATATCTGTCATGTGGGGGCAGGACTGAGAGGGGATTTAGGGGACAAGCAGAGGGATTGAGAGTTAGAGTGTTTTCCTTCAACTGTGGTGACCGTCTACTGAGCCATAGCTTTTGCTGTTAAAACTTCTTTTCCTAAATAAATTACCTACTTGTTAAAATTGGAAATATCGTCTCCTGCTGTGTTAAACAACCATCAGCCACAACAGAGGGTTAGAGGAGGAGGAGAAGGAGGAGGAGGAAGAGTAGGAGAAGGAGGAGGAGGATTAGGAGGAGGAGGAGGAAGATGAGGAAGAGTAGGAGGCGGAGGAGGAAGAGGAGGAAGATGAGGAGGAGGAAGAGGAGGAGGAGGAGGAGGAAGAGGAAGATGAGGAAGAGGAGGAGGAGGAGGAAGAGGAAGATGAGGAAGAGTAGGAGGAGGAGGAGGAAGAGGAGGAGGAGGCAGCAGGGGATCCATCTAAGAACCTTAAACATTTATTAGACCAAAAGAAATCCTAAGAAATTAATAAATTACTATCAGCCAAAGGTGGTGCATTTCTTTCTTCTAGTAATTCAGACAATATCGGTTTTTAGTTTGTGTAATGTAATGTAATATCTGTTTTTAGTTTGTGTAATGTAATGTAATATCTGTTTTTAGTTTGTGTAATGTAATGTAATATCTGTTTTTAGTTTGTGTAATGTAATGTAATATCTGTTTTTAGTTTGTGTAATGTAATGTAATATCTGTTTTTAGTTTGTGTAATGTAATGTAACGTCGGAACTTTAAATCGGCAGGGGGTGCGGCCTATCTGAGTTTTTTTTTCAGAGCGCCGTGTGAGGAACGTTCGTTGTTTAGAATGGCTTTGAAATAAGTTATTTCTAATGACCCTTTAACTGAAAATGACGTGATACGTGAGGCAAACGAGAAGAACATAATAATTGTTTTATTTTGACTTTTCCAGCCTGAAGAAATAAAAACAAACACACCTCACTTGAACTTCTGAATACCTCACTTGGCTCCATCTCCAAGTCTGTATGACACATTTCTATATATGGGTTAGCTTCAATGTTAGATTGAATGCATCTCCTACAACGACACTGTCGTGCCTAAATTAAGACGTTACACAGCTGATACCAATTGTATTATCAATGCACGGCTAATTAAGTGTTTTATATTACATCGGTCCGCGACCCGATGGTTGGGGACCTCTGCTCCGTTATGCACAAGTTTACAGACTTTCGGAGTGCGTATATTATTCAATGAGACTGCCAGCCAGCTTTTGCTCGACGGAGAAATACAATTTCAATTGTGACGAGAGAAGATCATCTCCCGAGTCAGATACAATTGAACACAAACGGTTCCAAAGATATTAATGTTTTGCGGCAAATTTTCACCCCGCAATGGATTTTGGTGCGTCTATGAACACACTATGAATTGAAAATGGGGGACCCTGATGTAAACAAGACAAACGTCTTTCTCTGGTCTGCATCCCCAGTGCTTTGAGCAGGATCAACTTATAACTTATATTGTTACAGTATATAAAAAATACCGTTTTTACTTTTGTGCAGTAACTGAAGCTGCCACTAGGGGGTGCTGCCGCACCCGCCGCACCCCCTATTCCAACGTGCCTGATGTAATATCTGTTTTTAGTTTGTGTAACGCCGTACAGAAATACATGTTCTGATTCATTATGGATTTGGCCTACAGTAATTATAGAGCATGCCCACGGCTAACTGTGAAAGTTTAACAGCTGTTGCCTTGGGGACCACATGTGGTTCTCTATAGGTGTGTGTGTGTGTGTGTGTGTGTGTGTGTGTGTGTGTGTGTGTGTGTGTGTGTGAGTGCGTGTCAGTGAGAGTAAGCGATAGAGAGAAAGTTTGTTAGGTTATGTGCACTTTCTCTGTGAGTGGGCGAGTGACACCATAATGTATGTGTGGTTGATTTGACTTTGGCTGGGTGCCACACACACACACACACACACACACACACACACACACACACACACACACACACACACACACACACACACACACACACACACACACACACAACACACACGAACACACACACACACACACACACACACACACACACTAGTACTGACGTGTAGAAGTTGGTAATCATGTTGTCATTGAAGAGATACTTTGACATGTTTAATTATAGTCGTTAACTTTCAGGAATATTTGTCACACAAATGCTTTTATCCTTTAGTCGCCCTAAAGATGGCATGTGAGCATTTCTAGCATTCCTGGAAAGATATTGAAGGGACCGCTTTGCGCTTTGGGAGCAAGAGACAGAAGTATAAACAATTTGAACAAATATATAATTGTTCAAAATCCCTAAAACCAATATAAATATATCATATTAGCGTATTAACTTATTAATTTATGACGTTTTTGACCATGTGTGTCCATTTTACTCAAATTAACTATGGGGGTTAAATACTAACAGCAAACTAACGTTCTACTGAGAGGTCCTACTGAGAGGTTCTACTGAGAGGTCCTACTGAGAGGTTCTACTGAGAGGTCCCACTGAGAGGTCCTACTGAGAGGTTCCACTGAGAGGTCCTACTGAGAGGTCCTACTGAGAGGTCCTACTGAGAGGTTCTACTGAGAGGTTCTACTGAGAGGTCCTACTGAGAGGTCCTACTGAGAGGTCCTACTGAGAGGTCCTACTGAGAGGTTCTACTGAGAGGTCCTACTGAGAGGTCCTACTGAGAGGTCCTACTGAGAGGTCCTACTGAGAGGTCCTACTGAGAGGTTCTACTGAGAGGTTCTACTGAGAGGTTCTACTGAGAGGTCCTACTGAGAGGTCCTACTGAGAGGTCCTACTGAGAGGTCCTACTGAGAGGTCCTACTGAGAGGTCCTACTGAGAGGTTCTACTGAGAGGTCCTACTGAGAGGTCCTGCTGAGAGGTCCTACTGAGAGGTTCTACTGAGAGGTCCTACTGAGAGGTTCTACTGAGAGGTCCTACTGAGAGGTCCTACTGAGAGGTCCTACTGAGAGGTCCTACTGAGAGGTCCTACTGAGAGGTCCTGAGAGGTTCTACTGAGAGGTCCTACTGAGAGGTTCTACTGAGAGGTTCTACTGAGAGGTCCTACTGAGAGGTCCTACTGAGAGGTCCTACTGAGAGGTCCTGAGAGGTCCTACTGAGAGGTTCTACTGAGAGGTCCTGCTGAGAGGTTCTACTGAGAGGTTCTACTGAGAGGTCCTACTGAGAGGTTCTACTGAGAGGTCCTACTGAGAGGTCCTACTGAGAGGTCCTACTGAGAGGTCCTACTGAGAGGTCCTGAGAGGTTCTACTGAGAGGTCCTACTGAGAGGTCCTGAGAGGTTCTACTGAGAGGTTCTACTGAGAGGTCCTACTGAGAGGTCCTACTGAGAGGTTCTACTGAGAGGTTCTACTGAGAGGTCCTACTGAGAGGTTCTACTGAGAGGTCCTACTGAGAGGTCCTACTGAGAGGTCCTACTGAGAGGTTCTACTGAGAGGTCCTACTGAGAGGTCCTATTGAGAGGTCCTACTGAGAGGTCCTACTGAGAGGTCCTACTGAGAGGTTCTACTGAGAGGTCCTACTGACCTGCAGTTCTCTTAAATATGATGCCTGCAGTTTTCTTAAAGATTATGCCTGCAGTTTTCTTAAAGATGATGCCTGCAGTTTTCTTAAAGATGATGCCTGAAGTTCTCTTAATTAAAGATGATGCCTGCACTTTTCTTAAAGATGATGCCTGCAGTTCTCTTAACTCTTTGAGCACCACGCCCTTTCCCCAACTTAATATAGCAAAAGCCAGTGGCGTCGACAACATTTCTGCAAAGTTTTCAAGAGATGGGGCACAGGAAATAGCTCCCTAAACATGCAAAGGGAATAGCTCTGAGCCTGGTAATTACAGGCCAGTATCCATTTTGAGTGTCACGTCCAAGATTTTAGAAAGAGAGGTGCACGGCGGTTAGGTGGCCGAGCGGAGATTGCGTTCGTCACCAACCCCGGAGCTGTGAGCTGGATTCGCCTGTTCGAATCCAGCTCACAGCTCCGGGGTTGTCACCAGCTTGGCTGGCCGTCTGCACTAATACAATTGGCTGTATTAGAGGGTGGGAGAAGCTGGCGGGGTGGGTCCGGGTCGTTGTAAACAGCGACTCCTACAGTTCGGTCGGGGCGCCTGCTAAGCGCGGATAGGACTTGAGGGGGATAGTGTGGTCCTCCCACACGCTACGCCCTCTCGATGAGAATCCGCGCTGCCAGGTGAAAAGAAGCGGTGATTGGCTGGACGTGTGTCGGAGGAAGCACGTGGTAGCCTCCACTCTCCCAGATGATCTGACTGTGGGGGGTAAGTGCGCAGCGACCAGGAAGGGACTGGGAATTGGCATACGACTAACATTGGGATGGGAGAAAAATCGGAGGAAAATGGAGGGGGAAAAAGATCAATAAAAAAAAAAAAGAAAGAGAGGTGCACGAGCCGATATCAGAATATGTTAGCAAGGACAATCTTCTATATGAATTTCAATCAGGGTTTAGGAAGCCATATTCTACAGACTCATGCCTCCTTTATCTGACTGATTTTATTAGAAAGGAGATGGATGAAGGGAAACTGTATGGAATGGTCTTACTTGATCTTCAGAAAGCCTTCGACACAGTAAATCATGGTCTACTGCTTAATAAACTGAAAGCTCTGGGACTGAATGATACAGCTGTAAAGTGGATTGCCTCATATCTGACAGACAGGGACCAGAGGGTAGAGGTCAATGGTTTTTTGTCGAATGCCAAACCAATAGTTTGTGGGGTGCCGCAAGGAAGTGTTTTAGGACCATTGCTATTTTTATTGTACATAAATGATATGAGAGAAGCATTTTTTAGTAATTTATTCTCATTTGCAGATGATTCAGCTTTGCTCATCTCCCATAAGGATCTGAGTACACTCCAAAGAAGGCTAGGAGAGGAACTCTCTAAGGTTAGGAATTGGCTGTCTGACAATAGGCTCTCACTTCACTTAGGCAAAACAGAGTCTATTTTGTTCAGATCTAAGCCCAGATTAAAAAAGGCTCCTGAACTCAAGGTAGAATTAGGGTCTGAGGTTATAGCAGCAAGAACGGCAGTGAAGTACCTGGGCTGTATGCTGGATGACAGTCTGGGGGGGGAGGGAATGGCCTTACAGGTGCTGGGTAAGGTAAATGCCCGCACCAGGTTTTTGGCTAGAAAAGCCAATCTTCTTGACAGGGAAAGCCTTAGACTACTGGCCAACGAATGATAATAATACTAATGGC
>NW_028170766.1:17500-58045 GCF_963971535.1 Notolepis coatsorum | reverse complement strand
GCAATATTCTTCTTATTATTAATACGATTAATAATAATAATAATAATAATAATAATAATAATAATAATAATAATAATAATAATAATAATAATAATAATAATAATAATAATAATAATAATAATAATAATAATAATTCATAATATATACAATATAAAATCAGGAGAATTGTACACCGCTGCATTCGTGGTGGTGAATATGTGCATGTGTGTGTGTGTGTGTGTGTGTGTGTGTGTGTGTGTGTGTGTGTGTGTGTGTGTGTGTGTGTGCGCGTGTGTGTGTGCATGAATAGGTGTGGGTTTGTGTGTTATTCATGTGTGTGTAGGTGTTGTTAATGTGTTTGTGCTGTGTGTGTGTGTGGGGGGGGGGGGGTGGGTGGGTTGTAAATGTGTGTGAGTGTTGTGTGGGTGTGTTGATAATAAGCACAAACACACACACACCACACACACACACACACACACACACACACACACACACACACACACACACACACACACACACACACACACACACACACACACACACACACACACACACACACACACACACACTGGGACTTCTGAATGTGCTATCATTTTACAATTTAGCTGGTGCTAAATTTGTCCATCTGGCTATTTCTCAAAAGTCATTTTCTCCATGATTAACTACTCGCTCCATATTTGTGAAGCATGTGGTGTGTGTGTGTGTGTGTGTGTGTGTGTGTGTGTGTGTGTGTGTGTGTGTGTGTGTGTGTGTGTGTGTGTGTGTGTGTGTGTTGGGAGAGAGGTCTGTGTGTGACATGTGTGTCAACATGTGTGCGTGTGTGAGGGAGTGTGTGTATGTGTGGATGTGTGTGTGGGATCTTGTATGTGTATTTGATATTGTACAGTATGTATGTGTGTGTGTGTGTGTGTATGTGTGTGTGTACGTGTGTGTGTTTGTGTGTGTGTGTTTGTGTGTGAGTATTTATTCGCTGCCGCGCTGTGATGTGCTTGCTATCTGAGAGCTGCATCAGCATTTTGATTGACAGAAATATTAGCACTTTCCCTCCCTCCCTCCCTCACTCTCCCTCTCCCCCCCCCCTCCATCAACCCTTCCATCTCCCCCTCCTCCCCGAGGGACATTGGGACCACAGAGCTATTTATAGTCCACACACACGCACGCACGCACGCACGCACGCACGCACGCACGCACGCACGCACGCACGCACACACACACAAACACCAAGCATTTTTCATTAGGGGCCAACTCCCACACCTGCTCAACTGTATCTCTGTAATAAAATGTATTCAGCTCGGCTCTCTGACACGAAGCAAGAAAATCGAGAGATACACACAGAGAGACATATAACGTGTTCACATGCAAATCTCTGCTTCATAAAATCTAATTGTAAAAAGGCCAGTCACCAGCAGGCTGACATCCCCTGAGCTCCTTATACTGAACGGCTGTGTATTACTATTTTTATTTTTAAAACTTTGACCAGTCAGCTGGTTCTTTTAGCGTTTATCGCTTTTTCTGGTCAAGCATGACCGACAGAAACAGGTTGAATGGGGTATAGATCGGGGGAAAGACACTCTGAGAAAATACGGCGAGTCCGGGAGTCGAACTCGTGTACCCCAGATCCGTGACGCGCACGGTTGTCCCCGACGCCGAAATAGCGTCCGAGGTACGCGGTGAGCTACTGGAGCTCCCCTGTGTATTACTATTTTTAAAGGAATTCTGAGTACAACTTAAGTTGTAGCCCTATTTTCAGAAATTTCGCCTAAAGGTACATGCCCAAGTAAATGGAAGATTGCTACACAAGGCCAACTAGCATGTTCTCGGTATCTAGGAACATCTAGGGACCTGGGGGGATGTATTCCCAGTGTCAGAATATTGTGTCAGAGTAAATTGTGATGAAACAAAGGAGAATATAAATTATGTTTTTTTTTGTGCATCTTTGCCGGTGAATAACACCATGTTATAATTGTGCCGCGTCCGACCTCACTCACTGAGCTCATTCAGCACCTTCTTGATATCAAGTGTACAAAAAATCTAAGCCAATGAATAAAGGGAAGATGATTAAACGGAAGGATTTGTAGATACAGTAATAAATTATAATCCATTTGAATTATACATTCAAAATGTACCTTGACCTTGACCTTATTATGGCCTAATCATACATCTATGGATAGGGAAAAATGGCAGTGTTAAATCTGGATTTAGTCATTTCCTCACGGTTTTACGATAAAAGAGAGATAGAATTAGCATTTGTCCGATACATTGTTATTTTCGGTAAATCTTAAAAACATCGGTAAACAAACGTAGTGCTGAAAATATACACTTTGACTGCTGTTTTGATAGGGTTAAGGTATTTACTCTTGGCTACATTTGAAAAAGAAACACAACATTAATAGAATAGAATAGAATAGAATAGAAATACTTTAATAATCCTGAGGGAAATTTGGCACTACAAATCGCTCACAGTAAACATTTAGGTAGACAAATAAATCACGAATACGAATAACAAAAAATTGCCTAAGAATAAGGAATAAAATAAGCATAAGAATATCATAATAATGATAAACTACGGTCCGGGATTCACATTTCACATTCGCATTTCCTCTGTTATGTATGTACAATCTAATATAAAAAATACAGAGATCTACATTAAGTGTACAGTAAGTGTAATATTGACACTGTTGTTTTAAATGTAAAAGTCCAGGAAGATGGTACTGTCAGTCTGCTCAGTGATGCAGTGAGGCTCAGAGATGAAGGACTTCCTGTGCCGTTCAGTGCTACATTTTGGGAGTGTTAGTCTAGCACTGAACATGCTCCTCCTGTCAGCCAAGTCTGTGTGTAGTGGGTGGGAGGGGTTTTCCCTGATGGCCTGGAGCTTAGCAAGGCTCCTCCTCTCGGCCACCACCGCTAGAGAGTCCAGCTCCACCCCAACCACGTTACTGGCCTTCCTGACCAGCTTATCCAGCCTGTTTGCGTCCCCCGCTCTCAGTCCGCTGCCCCAGCAGGTCACAGCGTACAAGAAGGCGCCCGCCACCACCGACTCATAGAACATCCTCAACATCCTTGTACAGACATTGAAGGATCTCAGCCTTCTGAGGAAGTAGAGTCGGCTCTGGCCCTTCTTGTACAGTGCCTCTGCGTGTTTTGACCCGTTCAGTTTGTTGTTGATGTGAACTCCGAGGTATTTGTAATCCTCAACCGTGTCCACATCAACTCCCCTGATGGAAACGGGGGTCACAGGTGCACTCCTCCTCCTCCTCCCTACCTCCACAACCAGTTCCCTGGTCTTCGCCACATTTAGCTGCAGGTGGTTTCTATCGCACCATGTGACGAAGTTCACTACCAGTGCCCGGTATTCCCTCTAGTCACTGTCCTTAATGCATCCCACTATCGCAGAGTCATCAGAAAACTTCTGAAGGTGGCAGGACTCTGAGCGATAGTGGAAGTCGTTGGTGTAGACAGTGAAGAGGAAGGGAGAGAGGACTGTCCCCTGCGGGGCCCCGGTGTTGCTGACCAGTCTGTCCGACACACAGCTCTGTAGGCGCACATACTGTTGTCTGCCCGTCAGATAGTCAATTAATTTAATACGGTCTGTATTAATCAATTTATGATAAAAACAGCAGGGTCCCCCAACTTAACAGGTAGATTGTGTCACCCTTATTGTCAACATAGCCTACGAAAAGACCCAAAACCTACAATGCATTTTTACGACTCTGTACTTGCAGTACTCTCTCCTACCGCCTGAGCTCTCAACCAAGGAGAAAAGGATTACTGATGTGGGATCATTTCTCAGGTCACATGAGCATATATACTTCTCTGTGATTTAACATTCTTACTCTAACCCCTGAAACAAGACCAGGAGCGCTCTAACCCCTGAAACAGACCAGGAGCGCTCTAACTCCTGAAACAGACCAGGAGCACTCTAACCCCTGAAACAGACCAGGAGCGCTCTAACTCCTGAAACAGACCAGGAGCGCTCTAACCCCTGAAACAGACCAGGAGCAGCTCTAACCCCTGAAACAGACCAGGAGCGCTCTAACTCCTGAAACAGACCAGGAGCGCTCTAACTCCTGAAACAGACCAGGAGCGCTCTAACCCCTGAAACAGACCAGGAGCGCTCTAACTCCTGAAACAGACAGGGAGCGCTCTAACTCCTGAAACAGACCAGGAGCGCTCTAACTCCTGAAACAGACCAGGAGCGCTCTAACCCCTGAAACAGACCAGGAGCGCTCTAACTCCTGAAACAGACCAGGAGCGCTCTAACTCCTGAAACAGACCAGGAGCGCTCTAACTCCTGAAACAGACCAGGAGCGCTCTAACTCCTGAAACAGACCAGGAGCGGTCTAACTCCTGAAACACACCAGGAGCACTCTAACTCCTGAAACAGACCAGGAGCACTCTAACTCCTGAAACAGACCAGGAGCGCTCTAACTCCTGAAACAGACCAGGAGCGCTCTAACTCCTGAAACACACCAGGAGCACTCTAACTCCTGAAACAGACCAGGAGCGCTCTAACCCCTGAAACAGACCAGGAGCACTCTAACTCCTGAAACAGACCAGGAGCGCTCTAACTCCTGAAACAAGACCGGAATATATATGTATGTGTTTGTTTTTGTTTGTGTTTGTGTATTGAAGATAATACACAAAGCCCCCCCCCCCCCCCATATAAACCGAAAATGAACGTCATCAACCCCAGGGCAATATTTGTGAAAACCGAGTGCAGCTGGGAGGAGGCTGGGAGCCTTCAGAGAACCACTCCTCCCACTGTTTTACACTTTTCAAAAGTACCGCCCGGGCCGGTCGCTTCAGTGACTTCTAAAAGTCCAGACTTCAGAGAGCAGACGTGTCCGCTCAGCGTCGCTATCTCCAACCCGTAGTATTGACACAGTGACAATGTGTTCCTCTGAGGCTGCAGGCTCCTAAATAAAATATATTGTGGGGCGTCGGCTTCCATTAATCTTTTTCCTGGTCGATCTGCCAAGGGATAAATATGGATAAATATAATACAGAGGATATTTATAGATCAGGTGGAGCAACCTATGCAGAATGCAGTCCACCCTGATCCAAGCTGACACACACACACACTCACGCACGCACGCACACGACATGTGCAGACATGCATGAAAGCACATATACACACACCCACACACCTACACACCCTCCCACCCACCCACCCACACCCACTCGTTTGCACGTATGCACACACACACACACACACACACACACACACACACACACACACACACACACACACACACACACACACACACACACACACACACACACACACACACACACACACACACACACACACACACACACACACACACACACACACACACACACAGGGGGGATTCTCTGACCTTGAGAGCCCAGCTGGCCTGAATGAAGAATATGTCCTCTTTCACACAGCCTGCGGACCCCACAGCAGTAGATCAGCTCAGGCTCTATAATGTTCTCATGCACCCTCATGGCTTGTAGTACAGTAGTGTGGTCAAGAGCATCAACAGCTATAGAGTATACACGCACACGCACACACACACACACACGACATGTGCAGACACCTGTTTCTTAGGGCCAGTTAGACTATATACCAACCTGTGAGCCTGATTACCCTTGACTTAATTTGAGGGCCGAGGCCATGATATAGCCACCTCTACCCCTCAGCCATACATCCATACATTGGTTGTGGTATTCCCTTATAAAGCCCAGGGCCCTCATTCAGTGGCGTCCTTTCAGTAAAAGGCAAGGTATGGCGAGGAGGGGGGGGGACGGTGGATTTTTTTTGTCAAATCAGTTGTGCAATAGTCACTTTTGGTGAGTTGTTTCTATACAATTCATATGACATTTAGGTATGACACAGGACTACACAAGCATTTTTAGTATTGAAATGTGTCAACAGACTAAAGCAGGGAACCACAATATTTTGCATACGAATTATGCAGAATGTAATATCATAACTGTCTATTACTTTTCTTGCAATTGAGCCAATTTTCCTTAGGTACGGTTTTGAGGTGTGTGTTCAACAGAATGTAGTATCAAAAACACATTCACAAAAAGTATGGGTTACTGAATGCTGAACTGCACTGTTATAATCACTAAGCCAGACCTTACCTGTGTCCCTGTATCACTTGTCTCTGCTGCCCTTTGATAAAAAAAAAAACGTCCCTATGTCCATTTTCCTTTTTTTGGGGCATATTTCAGCTAGTCACAGTAAAAGTCACCTAGTAAAAGTGAGATAATTGACAATATCAAAACATGCTAGGGCTGTACCGAATAGTTCGAAGCTTCGTTCATAATGTTGACATTAGAATTCTAAATCAACATACATTTTTTTTTTTTTTTTTTTACATTTTTATTTGTTATTTGCCAAGGTATGGCGAATGCCATACCTTGCCATACCAAATGGACGCCAAATGGACGCCCCTGCCCTCATTTATTAACAATGCGTAGAAAGTGTTCTATTTTCTCTCCTACGCACAGAATTTAGAATGTCATGTATGCACGGTCGGAGCTGTCAACCTGTGACACAAATTCAGGGGGAAACCAGCATGATGGCACGTCACATGTACACACACATACGTACAAACACACACGCACACACACACACACATTCAGATCAACTTCACATTTGGCGTTTTTGGTGTATTGCTGAGGACCAGTGTTGGGCAGCAACATGTTACTAAGTAATTTGATTACTTTCCCAGTAACAAGTAAACGAATGCTTTGCAATTTCCAAAATAATAATCATATTACAGTTACTAAGTGATGCTGCATTACTGCATTATATCGTTGCCAGCATACAATGTGTTTCTTTTTGTCCTCCTATAATGTTAGATTACATTTAGAAAGTAACAAGTAATATAACTAGTAACGTAACGAATTGCTTTGATGCAAAGTAATCAGTAAAGTAATTTTGATTACTTTTTAAAGGCGTAATCAGTAATAAGTAACTAATTACATTTCCTGAGCAACTGACCCAGGGAAGTGCAGTCAGTGTCTTTGGTGCCATTTGGCTCAGTACATAATACAGTACATAATAAAGCACACACGGTAATAAATACACATAATAATAAAAAAATATATATAAATAAATATATATATATAACAATTAAAAGCAACTGCAGACTGGGGTGCTACTATTCCAGTGTTGCAGCCCAGGACCAGGTCTCTGCAGTTCTCACAAACGTGTAACTTGAAACATTGCTGATGATTTGCCCCAGGCGAATAAGCTGGTTTTTACTATTATGTAAAACAGGCAAGGTCCTACACTGTAACTAACTGCAATGACATAACATAACAGAGAGATTGCGGACACAAAGAAAACCAATCCTCAAACAGCTTCCCATCAGTCATTTAATCTCTGCAACTGTCGCAAAAGTAGTGGAACAACAAAGTGACAGGTCCTGTCATTGGCTGTCACCTCTGTGTAAAAGATTAGCCCGATGAAAGATTTAGCAGAATGTGTTTTGTTCCATTGTCTACCTTTCTTCTGAAGACCTTTGCAACACATTGTCCCTGTTGGGCCCCAATAGGTTAAAGGACACTTTGTCCCAGTCCCGCTGTACTGTATATAGAGTCAAGTAGGTGACATTCATAGTTATTTACTGTAACAAATAACTTAAACCCGAACTTCCCAGAGGGGATCAATAAAGAAATATCTTATTAAAATAATTAAAATAAATTATCTTATCTTAAACTATCTTAATCTTTTTGTTAACTTTTTTTTTACTCTTACTTTATATAGAAGCACACTTAATAGACTCAGCAACAAGCATTTTACTGCACATTGTACTTGTATAAAATAAAATTTAATTAGATGTACTTGTGTTTAATAAGTTGTTTTATTCAGAAGTTAACACAAATAAATAATATTACCAGTACAGTACAGTATCTAGCACTCTCAGGAGCAAAACAGAAAGAATCATTTCAAACTTGAACTATGTGACATGGCTTGAATCAACTGCTCCAGTGGAGTTGCTCAGTGGCCAATGGTGTCAACTGTGGTTGTACTGGGCAGCTCCCAGGTGTGAATGGAACTGTGTGAATGTGAAGCAGGGCGTTCCTGAAAAAGAGCATCTGTGCTCAGCGAACCTACCCTGGGTAAATAAAGGTTAAAAAAAAAATGTAAAAAAAAAATGTAAAAAAAAAAAAAAAAAAAATAGATTAATGCGTTAATTATATTATCGCGCGATACTAGTATAGCGTTAACGCAGCACGTTAAAGCCGTTAACGGCCCAGCTCTACTTTATACTGAACGCACAGAGAGAAAATGTATATCTATCTTCTTGTTTGACTCTGAAGAAGACTGTAAGTGCATTTCCTATATTGTTGGCATGTTCCTTTAACCCAATTCAAGGTGGCCATTAGAGTTGTCCCGTGTAACCGTCATCAGTGATAACCTCTTAACTGGCACCCAGAAAAGTGGCAATTTTTTTACTTGAACTTGAGGACTGCATACTTCTTTTGCAAAGCTGATCTTTATACTTTATACTTATAGCACATGCATGAGCCTGGTCTCTTTTGAAAGATAACGTTCTGACGTTTCTGATACAATAAAGAAAAAACATACTTTTAGTGCTAATGAAATAGAGTAACACAGGTCTGAACTTGTTACTCACGTTTTTTCTGTAGTAGTTGCAATATCCAAAAGTATATATCCAAAGAAATTGGTATTAGCTGTGTTGGGGAAAATGTGTATACGAGGGTGGAGGTAGGAAAGGGGTTAGTCTTGACTAGTTTAATATAGGTCAACTAGCAGGGCTCAAAGACACTAGGGCGACAGTCTGGCTGATGTTCTTAAAACAGCCTCAAGATAGTAGATGGACATTTCAGCACATCATATCGTGTGTTCTAATCTTGTGTCTTTTCTCTCTTACACACATACACAGCACACACACAGACACAGCACACACACACAGACACACACAGTTACACAGCACACACACAGACACACACAGTTACACAGCACACACACAGACACAGACACACACAGTCGCACAGACATACACACCGACACACACACACATTCCCTGTGTCACAATACACACATACAATACACACACGTCTGTACACAGACGCACACACACACAGACACACACACACATACACACACACACACACAAACACACATATCTCACTCTCTCTTCATGTTCTTAATGTTTCACATCATATCGTGTGTGGATATCATATCTTGCTTATCTCTCCTCATGTTCTCTCTCTCTCCAATGTTAAATCTACGTATCATCTTAATGTACGTCATGTCAGATCTGACATGATGTGACACGTCATCATATCTGTCATGGGGGCAGGACTGAGAGGGGATTTAGGGACAGGCAAAGGGTTCCAGGGTAGAGTGTTTTTGTTCAAGCTGTGGCGATCATCTTTGACCCATAGCTCTTGCTGTTAACGAACTTCTTTTCTTAAATAAATTACCTATTTGTTACAATTGGAAATATCGTCTCCTGCTGTGTCAAACAACCTTTCCACAACATTTGGTGACCCTTGACCTGTAGACCGCCCTGCCGGGCCCCCTCACACGGCCAGCTCCGGACCTCTCCCGTAGAAATTCTGACGGTTGTCGACAAAAAAAGGTAAGCGTTGAGCTTGTTATATAAATATCCGTCAGAGTTTTTGCGGGAGGGAGAAGTTGAGCGGACTGTGTTGACGAGGTCTGGGAAGGACGGCTAAAACGAACACGGTGAGGTGTGTTACACTGGGGCGACTCCTTTTTTAACAGTAGCGGCCACTAATCGATTTTGAATTGCATGTTTTTCGACCTCTGGTCAATTTTTCTCTCCATCTCCCTTTTTCCTGATTTCTTTACACGACACTCTCCACATATACACATAACTGTGCCTTTCTGTCCTCTGTAGATAAGACTCTCAAGTTTTCAAAACAAAAACTGCTAAAAGATAGCTAATTCTGGGCATTCTGCCAAGAGAGATAGCTCTCTCTCTCTCTCTCTCTCTCTCTCTCTCTCTCTCTCTCTCTCTCTCTCTCTCTCTCTCAATTCAATTCAGTTCAATTCGGGTAGGCTTTGTTGGCATGAAATATCAACATACTTGTTGCCAGGTCAGGTCCAATATACAAGCGGTGGCATATATATTATTAAGCAGTAAAACATACCATAATATTAGCGATAAGTAAAACAATCAACAGAAACATATTAAATTGCAGGGTGGTCATTCGATCGGGTAGTCGTTTTGCAGATGTGGCCACCCAGATACGTATATTTACAGGGCTTGTTCTCTTGTTGTGTGACGGCCGTCTGCATGTTTTGCAGCTGGTGCTGGGCACTGACTTTTCTCCCCGCATATGTGTAGCAGCTTTTGGTTATCGGGGAGATGGATGAGCTGTGGATCAATTTTGTTTATTTTGTAGAAGAAAACTTCTCTTAGATCCTTGTATTTCTCACAGTATAGTAGGAAGTGAGGTTTTGTCTCAACATCCCCCTGATGACAAAGTGAACACAGCCTGGCCTCTCTGGGCAGCCAGTTCTGCCTGTGACGGCCTGTTTCTATGGCTAGACTATGTCCACTCAGTCTGTACCGTGTCAATGTCTTTCTTAATTTTATATCATTCACAGTGATCAGGTATTCTGCCACCGTGTACTCTCTGTTTAGTGTCAAATAGAATTCTAATTTACTTTGAGATTTGGTTGATTTGTTCCACTATTCTATACAGTTTTCTTTTTGTTTTGAGGTTATTTGGTTGGGCCAGATTTTTTGGTATCTGTCCTGAGACATTTGTGGGCAGAGATTTCTGACTAGCTGGCAGAGGGGACTCTTATCTGGGTTCATCTCTTGGCTCTGAAGGGTTGTGTAGTGGTAGGAGTGGGGGTCACTTGATTGGAGGTGTGTGTAAAATTTTATGGCTCGCTTTTGGAATTTGAATGATTAGGGGGTATTGGCCGAGTTCTGCCCTGCATGCATTATTGGCAGTGTGTCGGTGGACCTTAAGTAGGTTTTTGCACAATTCTGCATGCAGTACTTCTAATGGGTGTTTTTCCCATTTTGGGAAATCTTGGTTAGTTAATGGACCCCACACTTCACTGCCATATAATATTATTTGATTTATTACGGAATTTAGAATTTTGAGCCAGGTCCTAATTAGGATGTCAATTGGAATTTTCCTTTTGATGGCATAAAAAGCCCTTCTTCCCTTCTCCTTCAATTCATTCACAGCCATATCTCTATCTCTCTATCTCTCTATCTCTCTATCTCTCTATCTCTCTCTCTCTCTCTCTCTCTCTCTCTCTCTCTCTCTCTCTCTCTCTCTCTCTCTCTCTCTCTCTCTCTCTCTCTCTCTCTCTCTCTCTCTCTCTCTCTCTCTCTCTCTCTCTCTCTCTCTCCTGACACACACACACAAACACACACACATACAATACACACACACACACACACAATCACACACAAACACACACACACAATCACACATACAATATACACACACACACACACACACACACACACACACACACAAACACAATCACACATACAATATACACACACACACACACACACACACATATACACACACACAAACACACACACATACAATCACACATACAATACACACACACACACACACACACACACACACACACACACACACAAACACACACACACACCGACACACACACACACACACACACACACACACACACACACACACACACACACAAACACACACACACACCGACACACACACAGACTCACACACACACAGTCACACACATACACACACACTGAGTTGTAGTGTAGTTGTAGAGAGAGTAGATCTAGGTTAACCGTTGTTCCTGGAGTGTAGTTGTAGAGAGAGTAGATCTAGGTTAACCGTTGTTCCTGGAGTGTAGTTGTAGAGAGAGTAGATCTAGGTTAACCGTTGTTCCTGGAGTGTAGTTGTAGAGAGAGTAGTAGTTGTAGAGAGAGTAGATCTAGGTTAACCGTTGTTCCTGGAGTGTAGTTGTAGAGAGAGTAGATCTAGGTTAACCGTTGTTCCTGGAGTGTAGTTGTAGAGAGAGTAGATCTAGGTTAACCGTTGTTCCTGGAGTGTAGTTGTAGAGAGAGTAGATCTAGGTTAACCGTTGTTCCTGGAGTGTAGTTGTAGAGAGAGTAGATCTAGGTTAACCGTTGTTCCTGGAGTGTAGTTGTAGAGAGAGTAGATCTAGGTTAACCGTTGTTCCTGGAGTGTAGTTGTAGAGAGAGTAGATCTAGGTTAACCGTTGTTCCTGGAGTGTAGTTGTAGAGAGAGTAGATCTAGGTTAACCGTTGTTCCTGGAGTGTAGTTGTAGAGAGAGTAGATCTAGGTTAACCGTTGTTCCTGGAGTGTAGTTGTAGAGAGAGTAGATCTAGGTTAACCGTTGTTCCTGGAGTGTAGTTGTAGAGAGAGTAGTGTAGTTGTAGAGTAGTAGTAGCTGAAGTACAACCACACACACACACACACAACACAATAAACACATATACACACTAAACAACGATGCATACAGCAGAGGACATACTGATGGACACCAACCCGTTGATAAAGAACCTAATTCTCAAGGTTGGTCTCCGTTGGCAGAGGCGTACAAAGGCCGGGGACACAAAATGGCCTTCCGGAGGTACTTTTGATCTCGACATATGCGAAGAGATGAATGTAATGATTCGTAACCACAAGCCAGGCGACAGCAGCAAAAAGAGGTTGAAAAAGAGGACAGAAGAGTTGGGGGTAATGAAGCTCTACGCCCAGAAGGGGAGAGCATACAGGCAGGAAGCTTTAGCGCTAAATCAGAGAGAGACGGATATAGGGAAACCAACATCCCCACCTTATGTCACGCAATTGCCGGTGAACATGTGCTATGTGAACAAAATACTGAAGGAGTGGAGAGGTGAGCTAGGACACAATCCAGAAATTGACCCGTTGCAGAGAGCGATGTTTAGAGAAAGTGTGATGAGAGGGCTTCCAGAGGTGGTTAAGAATAGACTGGAAGACGTGGTGGGGTTAATGGACATGACTTATCCTTTGTTCTGTGCACATGTAACACATAGTGTGGAGAAGCAAAGGGCTCAGGAGCAGAAAGTCAGGGATCAGGATAGAAATGACTCAAGGAAGTTAACTCAGCAACAACTGCAGCCCCAAAGGAGGTTGCAGGCAGTAACGGTGTCATCTGCTACCTCTCCACCCATGCAGGACCAGGGACCCCCGCCTGCACCTCAGGTAGTGAGAAGCTATGGCTATAGTTCACAGAACCAGGCGTCCAGGCGGCAGGCAGGGAATGGGCAATCAGGCCCACGGTTTACACAGGGACCGGGGAACGAACAACAGTTTCCCCGTTTCCACTGTTGGAACTGCGGCATGCAGGGACACAGGGAAATGAGATGTAGGCAACCATACCGTCCCGGCTCGGAGTATGGAAGACCCGTGCGCCAGGGGGAGTCACAAGGGCCCCACGACCAGGGGGAGACAGGAGGGCCCCGAAACCAGGGGGGTAATCACTAGGGGTGCCCAGAGAATGCGACGGGGGGAAATCAAATGATTGTGGTTTCCAAGGGAGCTGAGCAAGAACCTATTCTGCAGGTCCTAGTGGAGGGCAAATTAACAGAGATGATGGCAGACACTGGAGCAGGTTTTTCCTGCATAAAGCAAAAATACGCCGCTCACTTACCCCAGTCTGGACAGTATGTTCGGACGGTCGGATTCTTGGGGAAAAACAACCGATAGCATATTACTCTAGAGCTCTTTCGCCGGTAGAGCAGGGTCTGCCACCTTGTTATCAGGCCCTGGCCGCCGCACATTTGATGTATGAGAAGGCAACGGCCGTGACAATGGGATATGACATTTGCATTTGGACACATCACAAATTGGCAAACTTGATTGAAAGAGGCAAATTTGTTCTGACCAGCCAACGGCAACAGGCTTACATGAGGCTCCTGCAGTACTCGGACGTTACGATAAAAACATGCCACGGCAGTAACCCGGCGGATCTGGTACCACTCCCGAGCGAGGGTCAACCGCATGAGTGTGAGGTGGAAGCGACAGGCTTTCGTGAAACTCCGTCCTGATTTGGGAGTCGACCCGCTCGCGATAGCAGAACTCTCACTTTTTGTGGATGGGTCCTGCTATCGGGAGGGGGAAAATTTAAGGTCAGGATACGCCGTCGTACAATGCAAACCTAACGGAGAAACACTAACAAGAAAGGCCGGACAATGCATGCAACCATGTTCGGCCCAGCTTGCAGAACTAATAGCACTAACAGAAGCATGCATAATAGCTAAAGATCGCACGGTTAACATCTTTACAGACTCTGCGTATGCGCAGGGCGTATGCCACCTATTTCGCGGCCATTTGGAAGGCAAGAGGCTTTAAGAAATCGGACGGCTCACCGATCCTTCACCACAAGCAGGTTGTGGCGCTTATTCAGGCTGTAAAGTTGCCCAAAAACATTGCTATCGTAAAGTGCCAGGCACACAGAAAAGACCTGTCCTTTGTGACGACGGGAAACAACGCGGCGGACGAGGCCGCGAAGGCGGCGGCTGCGGTGCCGTCCACGGCTGTTCTGATGTTTGCGGCCGAACTGACGACTGAGGTAACTGAGGATAATTTGAGTGATCTTCAGGACTCAGCCACGCAGGCCGAGAAACAGTCGTGGACGGAGAGGGGGGCTGTAAGGGGGGCAGATGGTCTGTGGAGGAGTCATAACGGTTTGATAGTCGCCTCCATCGATCTTCTGTCCTTAGTGATACCTGAGGCTCATGGTGTTGATCACTGTGGAAGAGCAGAGACCCTGAAACGAATCACGAAAATGGGATTTTGGTCCCCAAAGCTTCAGGCACAAATTGACGTTACACTAGCCAGGTGTTTAACATGCTTACAGGGCAATGTGCGCAAAGGAGTACCGACAGTGGCGGCTTACACACCCCTCCCTGAGGGACCATTCAGACATCTGATTATGGACTATACAGACATGATAACGCCAGTGCAGGGCAAACGATACCTCCTGGTAGTAGAGGACTGCTTTAGTCGCTGGATTGAGGCCATTCCATCTAAACACAAGAACGCGGACACAGTGATCAAGTTCCTGTGTCGCGAGGTCATTCCGAGATTTGGAATTCCCACGATATTACAAAGCGATAATGGCCGCGAGTTCATCGACAAGGTGGTTAAAGGGCTGATGCAGAAATTAGGTATAAGACAGCGCCTTTCCTGTGTCTATAGTCCCGGGTCGCAGGGGAAGGTGGAAAGGGCCAATCTGGTCATTAAAAACAAACTGTTGAAAATCTGTATGCAAACTAAGCTTAACTGGATTGATGCTTTGCCGCTTGCTCTGATGGCTATTAGAAGCAGCGTAAACCGCCAAACACAGCTAACGCCGCATGAAATGCTTACAGGCCGCAGCATGCCAGCACCGCCATTTAGACACCTGGCTAGGGGCCCGGCATTAGATATTTTTGAGCAAGATCTGAAAAAATATCTTCAGCAAGTGACTAAAATACATGAAGCTGTGTTTCGACAGGAGCAGAGAAAGCGAAGGAGGCGGAGAAGGAAGCCACCAAACCGAGACTGATCCCTGGGGACTTGGTCTTCGTAAAGGTCCACAAGAGAAAGTGGTCATCACCCCGGAGAGAGGGCCCGTACGAGGTGATCCGATCGACTGGAACGGCAGTCCAAGTCAAAGGATCAGCGACCTGGTTCCACTTCAATCACTGCATAAAGGCCAGCGGCGATCTCTTGGGGGATACAATCGATCGCAGTTATGCAGAACCCGACATGGAGGGTCCGAGACGGCAACTGGAAGGTGCAGTGCCTGCTGATGCTCCCGCAGATGTTGGCAGCAGTGTGCGGACGGTCGGCCGGGCACAACGACGTCATTAAGAACCGTCACGGTCGACCCGTCCTTGAGGATGACGGGTTTGAGTGGGTAGGAGTCCCACGGGGTCCCGCTCAGGCTCAAGTACCAGCAGACTTTCATGACCAGGCTCAGAATCAGGCGCCCCTTTTCCCTCCATCGAGGAAGGGGGGGAGAAGATAAGACTACAACCAAACGGGGTGTTTCCCGTAGGACCGCAAGGGCATGTTTTTGATTTTGACCATTCCCCCGTTACAGGCGGGGATACTTACCATTATACTAACGAGCATCGGGTTGTGGGGGTAGATAGGAGAGTTGAGCCTGTCCCGAACCAATCACAGGGGACAGGGGTGAGGGGAAAAAGGGAGGTCAAGGACACTGAGTCGGAAGAGGTGGGGGGACAGGATATGTTCCAGAGGACAGCCGGAACGTTGAGGGACTCAGTGGGCTCACTCTGGGCCAGGTTGAGGGGTTTGCTTCCTTCCGGGGAACAAGATGGGGGCGACTATGACTATGACGAGGAAGACCCGGAGGCTGACCCGATGTATAGGGCGGCTTTAGGGAATGAGTGGTTTAAGTGGGTCCAGTACACGAGCGCGCAGAATCAGATAGAGGATTGTTATGTCTGCTCCAAGGCACGTCCGGATAGGCTGCTGGTGAAGGGCACGAAGTTCAGTTGGGCTCAGTGTGACAGGGACGCAGAGGCATGGGAGGGGCCCCATAATAGTCGCCCTTGGTGCGAGGCAGAGTGTTTGGGGTTTCTCGGCTCTAGTCGTTTTAAGGCGGCAGGAAACGTCACGGATTTCAAGGATGTCACTATGCGGGAACGGTGTAGGAAATTGGATGTACGTGTGCAGGGGGTAGCGACGGGGTTGCCAATACCCAGAGGTGTCAAACTATGGCTGACCAAGGATTTCGAATGCTTGCAAAAGGAGGGGACCCGGGATGTAGGGGAGGTGGCAGAGGGGCGGTGCACTACTATTTGGAGCATCACGACTAACTGTACGAAAGAAGGAAAGTGTGGACACGGGGTCGTGTTAAAGGGAGTGGATACCAACCCACGGCCTGTAGCTTGCCCTTTTCATGTCCAGGATATGGCACTGGCGGACCAATACTGGCTCTGCGGCGGTAGGAGGTTGAGGAATACACTTCCTTTAGATTGGTCAGGTAGATGTGCCCGGGTTCAGGCGATCATGCCAATGGTGGTCCTACCATTATCAGTGACGGAAGGACCTTCTGAGTCTCCTATCTCTCGAACGAAGCGTAGCTACAAGGCAGACCCAAGGGTGTATCTGGACAGCATAGGACAGCCAAGGGGCATTCCAGCCGAGTTCATGGCTAAGAATGAGATTGCGGCAGGGTTTGAGTCTATTCTGCCATGGATATCGGTCAATAAGAACACCGGGTGGATCAACTATTTGTTTTACAATCAGCAGCGGTATCTCAATTACACCGAGGAGGCGTTGGATGCAATGGGGGACCAGATGCACGCGACCAGTACGGTGGCGTGGCAGAATAGACAGGCTCTGAACTGGTTAATGGCGGAGAAGGGTGGAGTCTGTTCCATGTTTGGACAGTACTGCTGCACATTCATTCCGACGAATGTGGGGCCAGGGGGAAAGTTCTCCGAGGCCATGGCTAAGCTGAAGGATTTGAGGGAGGAATTGAGGGGGAATTCTGGCCGGAATGAAGAATGGTGGGGGAGTGGGGTGTTGGAAAGATTGGGACAGTGGGGAAGCATAGTGATGCAGACGGGGATATCCATCGGGGTGGCAGGGTTGATATTGGTTCTCCTTTTCTGTTGTGGTATGCCTCTCTTGGGTAGGCTGGTAACTTCACACGTAACGAGCCAAATGCTGATGGTGGGACAGAAAGAGATTGAGCCACAAATCGGGCCATATCCTCAGCTTTATGCTGCCTTAGAGGGAGACGAGGGGATAGAGGATTAGGGGTATGGTGAGGTAGGGACATTTTCTTTTTGTTGGTTCTTTCCTTTAAGAGTGACGGGGGATGGTCTGAGCGCAGTTTTGTTGGTTTATTCCTTTAACTAGGAATTTTAGTCTGATTTTCTAATGATCCTTCGGCATAGAGATTGCAACCATTGAAAATCATTGCATTGTTTTTTATTTTTTTATTATTTTTTGTTTATTTTACTTGTGGTCCTGGTCAAACCGGAATGGGAAGGGGCATCGGCAGAGTGTCGGTTCTGAGCCTGAGGAAGCATTGAGAAGAAGTGGTCGGGGGATCGGTTCTGGGGACTGGAGGGACAAAAGGGGGGGGCTAACGCAGTGGGCAAGATGGGCACCTCCCGTCGAAGATGGGGGGACACGTGGTGAGGTCGGTACCAGCGCCTCCCGTCCAGGCATGGGGACATGCTTCTACGAGGACTGGAGGTGTGGCGTGGTGGTTGCTGTATTGGCAAAATGTGACTTTTGGCAATACGGTGAGGAGACTATGGCGTGGGCATGGAAGGGGGGCTGAGCGATGGACACTGGGACTCAATGTTATGGAAGAGACAATGTCATTTTTTTTTGGGAGGGATGTTCTATGTTTAGTTCTGACGGTCAACTTCTCCTTTCCCTGATGAGAGTCGCGGTTTCCGGCCGGAACTGTGGCTCATTTGGTAAGCGGTGGAGGTTGGGGGGATTTGTCTGTCAGGTTAGGATTATAAATTTTTTTTATTTTTTTTTGATGTTTTATTATTACTCTTGTTTTGAGCGGTTTTGTGTTTATTGTGAGAACGGTAGTCAGCTTTTGTTGGTCCGTTAGGGGTCCAGTGAATGAAGTAAGGTTTCTTGTTTAGTTAGACGTTCACATTTTCTTGGTTATATGATTTGGGTGGGACTAGGGATAGCCCCAAATGGGGGAATGTTGGGGAAAATGTGTATACGAGGGTGGAGGTAGGAAAGGGGTTAGTCTTGACTAGTTTAATATAGGTCAACTAGCAGGGCTCAAAGACACTAGGGCGACAGTCTGGCTGATGTTCTTAAAACAGCCTCAAGATAGTAGATGGACATTTCAGCACATCATATCGTGTGTTCTAATCTTGTGTCTTTTCTCTCTTACACACATACACAGCACACACACAGACACAGCACACACACACAGACACACACAGTTACACAGCACACACACAGACACACACAGTTACACAGCACACACACAGACACAGACACACACAGTCGCACAGACATACACACCGACACACACACACATTCCCTGTGTCACAATACACACATACAATACACACACGTCTGTACACAGACGCACACACACACAGACACACACACACATACACACACACACACACAAACACACATATCTCACTCTCTCTTCATGTTCTTAATGTTTCACATCATATCGTGTGTGGATATCATATCTTGCTTATCTCTCCTCATGTTCTCTCTCTCTCCAATGTTAAATCTACGTATCATCTTAATGTACGTCATGTCAGATCTGACATGATGTGACACGTCATCATATCTGTCATGGGGGCAGGACTGAGAGGGGATTTAGGGACAGGCAAAGGGTTCCAGGGTAGAGTGTTTTTGTTCAAGCTGTGGCGATCATCTTTGACCCATAGCTCTTGCTGTTAACGAACTTCTTTTCTTAAATAAATTACCTATTTGTTACAATTGGAAATATCGTCTCCTGCTGTGTCAAACAACCTTTCCACAACAGCTGGAAAACACCCCGGGTCCATCCATAGCCTGAAGTCTTATGTAGTACATGTCCAAATTTCATAAAAAATCTGTTCAGAAATGAGTGATTAGGAGCGATTTTGGTAAACTGGGGGGGTGGGGGGAAAGCTCTCCAGGTTTCAGATTCTCATTGACTTCAATTCATTCACCGTTTAGTTTTTTTCTCTTCCTGTTTTCGCTTGTGACTTTTCACCTAGATCCCTGATTCGGCTGGTCTCCAGGTCTCCAGGCCTCCACGCCCTTATATGGGCTGCTTCCTGTCTCCTCTTCCTCACGCTGTCTACCTGGGTCATCCTACACACCTGAGACTCATCACGTCATCACCGAGCCTGGATATGAGGCCTGCGCCCCTGCCACTCCTCGTCCGAGTGTTGCTTCACCTGCCGTGGTACTAGGACTCTAACCTGTGTGCCTCCACTGTCTCTGAACCTGCCTTGTTCTAACCTTGCTCTCTCTCTGTGTGTAGGATGGCACACCCCCGGCCCACCCCCCACCCGTGGACGTCACCAGCCTGGACTAGCTTGGGATCACATGGAGTGACCTTCCTCTGTACATTTCACTATCTGCCTTGTCAATGCCTGGTACTAATTAAACACCCTAAACCGCCTTATTCTCCTGTGCCTTGTGTTCTGCTCTTAGGTTCCAACCTAGACGCCACCCTAACACACGTGGGGTACAGACCACCCTAACACACGTGGGGTACAGACCACCCTAACACACGTGGGGTATAGACCACCCTAACACACGTGGGGTACAGACCACCCTAACACACGTGGGGTACAGACCACCCTAACACACGTGGGGTATAGACCACCCTAACACACGTGGGGTACAGACCACCCTAACACACGTGGGGTATAGACCACCCTAACACACGTGGGGTACAGACCACCCTAACACACGTGGGGTACAGACCACCCTAACACACGTGGGGTATAGACCACCCTAACACACGTGGGGTACAGACCACCCTAACACACGTGGGGTACAGACCACCCTAACACACGTGGGGTATAGACCACCCTAACACACGTGGGGTACAGACCACCCTAACACACGTGGGGTACAGACCACCCTAACACACGTGGGGTACAGACCACCCTAACACACGTGGGGTACAGACCACCCTAACACACGTGGGGTACAGACCACCCTAACACACGTGGGGTACAGACCACCCTAACACACGTGGGGTACAGACCACCCTAACACACGTGGGGTATAGACCACCCTAACACACGTGGGGTATAGACCACCCTAACACACGTGGGGTATAGACCACCCTAACACACGTGGGGTATAGACCACCCTAACACACGTGGGGTACAGACCACCGCAACACTTCCCCACCCTAACACACGTGGGGTACAGACCACCGCAACACTTCCGGGATTCTGAAATTGGGGAGGAGATAGCGGGGGGAGCATATGAATGAATGTGGATCAGAGCCGTGATGTAAGTGGTTGCCGATACGGCTGTGGGGGTGCTAGAGACATGATCCAATAGACGTTTATGCGCCTCACTCTCCTGAACACGGCGTGACCCATAACTAATCTATCAGAACTAAATCGGCAGAGAAAAAGCCCATTTTAAAGCACCTATTCCGCATGCACATGCGCAGAGTGCCCATGGAGTCTGGACGACGCGAGATGACGCACGAATGAATGTGGACCGTTCTATCAGAGGGGGGAGCTTCGGTGGTAATGTGTGTGGCTACAGACCACTGCACTTAAATATAAACATTAGTCTACCTGGAGACTCAATGAGGTAATTGTAGATGTCGCCATAAGACGCGTCTGGCCATTTAGTGGGATAATTTTTTCATTATCCTGTTCGGCTGAAAGGACACTGGCCACTGGCATGAATTGATTAGTGGTTAAAGACATTGTCATGTGAAACTGTGGTTTATTTATATTTTACATAGGACCCTGGGTGGGTCCTACTAATCACCCCAAAGTACCAGAAAATACTACTTTGGGGTATTTTAGGGTATTTTGGGGTATTTTCTGGTATTTTCTGGTACTTTGGGGTGATTAGTAGGACCCCTTAAAGCTGCTCACCCTGTCCACGGTAGCCCCGTTTATCCTCAGTGGTGTGTGTGTCTCCTGCTGTCCTCTCCTATAATCCACGATCAGCTCCTTGGTTTTACCAATGTTCAGGAGCAGGCTGTTGTCCTGGCACCAGCGTTCCAGTACCTCAACCTCCTCCCGGTAGGCCTTCTCGTCGTTGTCCGAGATCAGCCCCACCACCACTGTGTCGTCCGCAAACTTCACTATGGAGTTGGAGCTGAACTTGGCCACACAGTCATGTGTGTATAGTGAGTACAGCAGGGGGCTCAGAACACAGCCCTGGGGGGACCCGATGCTCAGGGTGATGGTGTTGGAGGTCTGACCCCCCACCCTGACCACCTGGGGCCTTTCACTCAGAAAGTCCAGTACCCCGGCGCTCAGGGCGGAGCTCAGACCCAGCTCGAAGAGCATTAAACAAAACCAGTTGTTGCATAACTAGAATATACAACATATTTCGTCCATAGGTGAAGTTGGAGTCATTGTTTGAAACCTGTTTGGAGGTTTCCCTAAATAGAACAAAAACATTTACGCTTCTTGGCTCATTATATAAGCCATGTACCGCAAAGGACATACTCATTCAACCGGTTGGCTTCACGTAGACATCGTAAGTACAATAGCAAAATGTTTTAACAAAAGCATTTTCATATGCTCACTAATACATAATTGTGTTATGCTCTTCTTAATTTGTTGAATTAAATAATCATTGTTATAAGTACAACAAATAGCAGTTTGAAACGGTTATTTTCATACGATCGTTGATTAGATGTAGCACTGAACGGCATGAATAAAGTATTTCTATTCTATTCTATTCTGTTGGTCTAAGTGTCCAGTGTCCTGTAGAGGACATCTACAGTTCACAGGATGAATGTCTACATTCTCCTCATGGTGATCTTGGCAGTTTCACCAGCATTCGCTCAGGTAAGATACGTTTTTGGTTGTAATATGGACTTTTCTTTTTATGTATCTTCTATATCCAAATACATTATCTATTTAATTATATAATTTTAATCAAAGCATTTAATAATTTTTTTTATAATACAGTAGTAGCCATTTTCAACAATAAAAAAGGGCACATTAAAATCTGAGTTTTTTTAATAACCTCAATTTTGTGTGTGTGTGTCCCACCCCCCCCCAGCATGAACCCAAGAAAAAGGGTATGTTTTAATTCATCTAATAATAATTTTTTTGTGTGGGGCGTAGTGACTCAGGAGGTAGAGTGGTCATCTGGTAATCTGAAGGTTCCCGGTTCGATTCTGGCTTCTCCTGGCAGCTTGAAGTGTCCTTGAGCAATACACTTAACCCCTAACTGCTCCCGATGAGCAGGTTGGCACCTCGCATGGTTGCTTCTGCTGTTGGTGTGGGAATGTGTGAGTGAGTGGCTGAATGTGAGGCATAAGTTGTAAAGTGCTTCGGATAAAAGCGCTATATAATTGCAGTCCATTTCTATTTAATAAAAATACTTAGATGCATAGATTCCTTAAGATACTTGCATCACCTTGTCTGAGTAATTGTACATGTTCATGCATATCCTGTTTACAATCCAAGTTAATTATATCTGTTCCATCTTTTCTGTTTGCTTTTACTAGAAATTGATGCCTGGGACAAGGACATTACTGATGTAAACAAGGGTAAAGTTGAAGATATTTGAAAGAGGATAACAGTGTTTTAAGGCCTCCTCGTTGATATACTTTGGCAATATTTAAATGTAGTTTTCTTTGGAAATTATTCCTCACTTTCTGTTTTGTGTTATAGATTTGGACTTAACCTTTGGCGATATCATGATGACGCCGATGGTGAGCTTGATGCTGTATGTATAAACCATGACAATACAAAGCTGTGTGTGGACTATAACAGTCACTGTCATCTGAGATGTCTGCTATCATCTTTATTCCAGAAAACTATGAGGAACACCATCGGTTTTGAGGGCAGGCTATGGACATCGCCAATTTCATATGTTCTGGACAAGGACCTCGGTAAATGCAGTTTTGTCCGTATAGTAACCCAGCACATCATTATTATCCTGAGACGACCACAATCCCACAATACACATCGCTAAAAGACTTCATCTGTCCATTTTTTGTGAACATAACGTTCCTAACATTTCTTACATCTTGTCATTGCATGTTCATGGTAACCTTGATATTACACATGGACTCATACCGAAGAGATGAACGCTAAAGGAGTCATCCTGAGAGCTTTTGAACAGTTCAGGTTGAAGTCATGCATTGATTTCAAGCCCAAGGACTCCGATGATGAGAATTACATTTCTGTCCAGAAGTTACCCGGGTATGTACTATAATAACTGATAACTGCTATAACTAAGATTAACGTATAGAGAACCATGACCTTCAGTAACAAAGCCTTCAGTAGGATGAAAACTTGTATATTTTCTATTCATATATATTTATTTTATCCCAGGAAATGGCCTCCCTCAATACAATTTACATCAATTTGGCTGTTCATTATATTTCTAGTTTAGGATTGTTGACGTAATAGGCACATGTTGCTGAACACATTATCATCATATAATATCATATAATCTCGTTTCAAAATAGCCGCCGGATTCCATGGCTTCCAAATCTGAAATGTTTCAACTATATACAGTATGTTGATGATTTTAACTCATGATAAGGTACATTACAAGGATTTCCGTGACATAACCTGTCTATCCTTCAATAATGCACTTGAATCTTTGTGTGATCTTGCGTGTGATAGATAATTCAAATTATTATGTTTAACTTAATATGGTGAAACCACCATATTACCCAGTAAACTTCAATATTAACTATCAAAGGATGGAAGAGACAGTAGCACTCATGTCTGCAGATGATCAGATTATTATTGGTATATGGTGTGTGGTCCACCACCTGGCCTTGCTTGTCCGTTTTTTCTCTTTTGTGCTTCCTTCGATCGTCAATATAGAAGCTTCCTGCATGGTAAGATGACTGTTTCACACTAATACAAGTCCAAGTTGACCACCTAGTGTCCTAGTCCCTTACCCAGGGGTGTAGCTCCAGATTCTGGGCCCCATGAAAGAATGTATTTGTAGGCCCCCAGTGAATGCGAGCGCGCGTAAGCGCGCGAGCGGAAATTTTTTTTGCCCATTTTTTTATTGATAATAATATGGTTTTTACCTATACATTCGGATCAGCAGTTCAGCACCTGCACTGTTGGTGGGTGAGCCTAGTAAAGGATGTCGCATTGCGTTCATCTTCAATGAATGGACCAATGCAATAGTCTACCAAAGCCCCCCCTCTCTCTCTATATATCTCACACACACACACACACACACACACACACACACACACACACACACACACACACACACACACACACACACACACACACACACACACACACACACACACACACACACACACACACACACACACACACACACACACACACACACACACACACACACACACACACACACACACACACACACACACACACACACACACACACACACACACACACACACACTTCAGAAACAAACATAGTATCAATGAGAGCATCAATAATACACCTGAGTGATGTCTAGAATTTTTTTTTTTTTTTTTTTTTGGGCCCCCCCCCAGTGCTGGGCCCTTGGATTCATCCTAAGCTACCCCCCCCCCAGCTACGCCCCTGCCCTTACCACAAGCTGGCTGAAATTAGGGATACTTTTTTTCATGACCATTAACGAGGGCCGGACCTAGCACATTTGGTGCCCTATGCAAGATTAACCCCTGGCGTGCCCCAAATAAAATAAATAAAAGCTCCCCCCCCCCCCCCCCTCTTTTTGTACGGCGCCCCGGATGGCTTTTGCCTCTTCATAGATCTCTATAGCCTTTCCTCAACGCTCACTTCGACACACACACTCGCTGTGAACTGTGACATGTACTGACGTGTCTCTTCCTGTTTAGATGCTGGTCATACATTGGGCGTGCCTTCCGTCGGGAACAGGTCATCTCCATTGGCCGAAATTGTGATGGGATCTCCACGGTGGAGCACGAGTTCCTACACGCTCTGGGCTTCCATCACGAACATTCCCGACATGACAGAGACGACCACGTGGACATTATCTATGACAACATTCGAGAAGGTTTGATTCACCCTATATTTCTAGTGATATTTCCTACATCAAGTTAGAAAATCAATACTTTTTTTATACAGTGTAATAATATACTGGGATATATAATTGTGAAATTGAATATGGTTTCTTATAATCTAGGCAGAGCGAGAAACTTTCGCAAACTTAGTGAAGAAGACAGCCACACCATGGGAACTCCATATGACTACAACTCCCAGATGCACTATGGTGGATCTGCCTTCAGCAACGGCAACGGCTCCACCATCATCACTAAGGACCCACAGTTCCAGGAAGTGATTGGTCAACGTCTGGAATTTAGTCCAAATGACATTCAGAAGTTGAACAGACTCTACAATTGCAGTGAGTGTTACTACCAGAGTTACTATTTGCAAATTCAAAAAAGAAAAAAGAAAAGAGAATCAGGAAATTACTCTTCTTCCTGTACGCAGTCAATTACTATGTATAAACATGAAATGCGTCGTCCTTATCCCCATAAAACCATCATGGAGACACTTTCTATCTTTTCCCGTTTACTATGGAGTCTCATCTCCCTTCTTTCTGACTATGGAAAACGGAATATTCGCTATCACAGACCAGCGGATTGGAATAATACATTTCGATGCTGACATTAAAACTACTCATCGTCATTATGTTTTCAAAAGTTACACATTTACAGTATTCGACTGCGGACATCTTAGTCACAAAGAAATGGTGATTGTAATAAAATAGCAGGTGATCACCATTAGCCCTTTCACTACCACATTAGAGAACCCCTTTCAACCGTCTGCAGTGTGGTAGTGAAAGGGTTAACCTTATGTAGTGTGGTTGTGAAAGGGTTAACCCTTTGTCGTGTGGCCGTGAAAGGGTTAACCTTCTGTATTGTCGCAGTGAAAGGGTTTACCCTTTGGTAGTGTGGTAGTGAAAGGGTTAAATAATAATTGTGACCAATGAGCTGCGGCATTGCACAATATTGTGTTGTGAAACACGTCATAGGAATACTATGAATAGGTTAACACAGTGCTTCTCAAACTTTTTCTGTCAGGCCCCCCTTTCTATCTATCTAGGACAGGTCGTCCTCGGTATTTTGCCCCCCCCCCCCCCCCCCCCCCCCCCTCGCCCCAACAAAATATATGAAATGGGCCATGTTTAAATTGATTGAAATAACACCAATATTGTGACCTTTCAAATTGTGCAACCACTTTACAACTGTGCAATTGTGCAACAACATAACAATACAGTCCAATACACACTCAAAGACTGTGCTTTTAAAAAAAATAGAGACATCTTGTAACATTGCAATACAATTCAATTGACACTCAAGACTGCTTTTTCAAAAATAGAGACATCTTGTAACATTGCAATACAATTCAAGGACACTACTTAAAAAAAAAAAAAAAAAAAAAAAAAAAAAGGATAGATAGAAAACTTTGTGAAAAACGTGTGAAAAAACTTGTGAAAGAACTTTGCAATTTGTGCAAAAAAAGAGAAAATGTAAGTAAATGATGTGAGTCATCACAGCATTAGTGGCTGCAATGAGCCTGTTTTGCACTGCACATCTTTTCAAACCGAGGTTGCAGGCTTGATACTGCCACTCTCAAGTCATGCTCAATGTTGAGCTTAGACCTGTGCTTTGTCTTCAGTGAAGCAACAGCTGAAAATCCAATCTCACAGAGATAGGATGTGGCGAAGGGAAGAAGGATGCCCACAGCCCTCTGCCCTATGAGTGGATGCTCCCTCTCCACACCAAGCCAGAATTCACTCAGTGTCTGAGCTGTAAACCTCAGGGTGGAGTCAGAGGTCATCTCGATGAGTTGCTCCTCTTCAGCAGAGCTGAAATCAGCAGGTGCTGTAGATAGAGAGATACTTTATTTGTAATTAATTGCAAATTAAACACAACACGTTCCATTCCAGCTAGATAGTAGCATATTATTATATTATTATATTATTATTATTATTATTATTATTATTATTATTATTATTATTATTATTATTATTATTATTATTATTATTATTATTATTATTATTATTATTATTATTATTATTATTATTATTATTATTATTATTATTATTATTATTATTATTATTATTATTATTATTATTATTATTATTATTATTATTATTATTATTATTATTATTATTATTATTATTATTATATAATGTACAACATAAATAAAATGTATGTAGCCTACAGCACAAATGTCATAATTAGTCAGTCAATAACATACAATACCAACCTGCTGCATTGAATGGATCCACCACCCAGCCATACTGAGCACTGTTGTTAGGGGGGAAATCCTCTCAGGGAAGAGATGTGCTGCCTGAGACAGGGGATCACTGTGGTGACTTGAGAAACACTGCTTTCAGCAAACTCAGTCAGGTTCTCAAAGGCATCAGTCTGTTGTTCATCAAGGCGCCTGCCCCACATCTCCAGCTTTCCACTGAATGCAGTGATCTTGTTTGCCAGCTCAGGTAGGTATTTACACCCGAATCTCCTGTCGTAGTTCAAAGACTTGCGACAACACCTTCCCTCGCGAGAGCCACCTTGCCTCGCTGTGAAACAACACTGCAGAATGGTCAGCTCCCATCTCCTCACACAGCGCAGAGAACAGGCACGCTTTCAGGGGTCGGGTTTTGATGAAATGTACCACGTTTATAACTTCTGTCAAAACCTCATTCAGCTCAGGGCTAAGCTGTCTTGACGCTAGCGCCTCTGTGAATTTACAGTGCGTCCATTGCGCGTTTGGCGAGACCCCCTTGATGAGTGCCTGTAGCCCCCTCCTTTTCCCTGCCATGGCCTGCGCACCGTCAGAGCAAAAGCCCACACAGTTCTCCCATTTCAGTCCATGTTCTGTCAGGTAACTGTCAATCATTTTGAAGAGCTCATCAGCTGTCGCTCTGTTTTTGACATATTTGCAAAACAGCAGATCTTCACTCAGTGACTGGGAATTTACAAAGCGAACATAGGAAATAAGCAAACAGTCTTTATTGCTGTCAGTCTTTGACAAGGCAACACGCATGTCATCCTCAAGGCTCAACTTGGCCCTATATTTTGTTTTCAGAGCTGTCATGGATGAAAAGCCAGCTTCACACAGATACTGTATGTGGTGCTGAATGGTATCAACACCTTAACTGCTGCATCATGAGATACTTGGTACTCGGCACCACACTCTGAAACTAGCTCTCCAGGTGGATGTATCAGATGAGATTTCAAAGAGTTCTTCCAAGAGTTTGGATGGAGATGTGTCAGGAAGCTTTGTCTCAATGTTGTCTGTAAAGGTTTTTTTTTATCCAGAGTAACTTGGTGATCCTTTTCTGTGTTTTATTAAATAATGATTTTCAGATTTTGAGAAATGGTATTTTCACGGAGAACAGTGAAGCTGCAACAGATAGCACTTTAGTGATAATTTTCTGTAATAATATTTTATTTTTATTTATTTTTTTATAAATCTCAAGGCCCCCCCCTGTCATGCCTCTGCGCCCCCCACTTTGAGAAACACTGGGTTAACATATTGTGTCTCTTGTTGCTAGCTATAATATAATAAGCTGCTAGTTATTTAGTCATTAGACAGTCTATAGTCATCATCCTGATCTGTCCAAGCATTTCATAATCCTCTATGCTATAATACTTTGTATCAACAGATGCATCTATCACCTTGATGATGACCTGTAGCTTTCCTGATGAGGCCATGTGTGGGATGAGTCTCTGTTCAAAGACACAGGAGGGCGGCTGGGAGAGAGTGGCACATGCCTCCGGAGGTCCTCGTGCTGACCACACCAACCTACCAAGTACCAGGCCTGAAGGGGGTATGATGAACACTTCAAGTTTTGTTTTATGTGTCACATATAATGCACTGTACATTACAGTGAAACGCTTGGTTCCTTATGAGCCCCCTGCGATTGTGCTTCATGCAGTAAAAGGTCAAAAGAATAAAGGCCAAACACTATATACAATACAAACTAAAGTACAACCTAAAGTACGAAGTGACATACAAAATGCAAACAATAAAGTACACGTGCAAGCTTTTAAAGAATGCAAGAATGAGGTAGGGATGTCGTGCAAATAGTTTTTTTTTAATAAATAGATACAAATATGGTGTTTAAAGTGTTTAAAGTGTCTAAAGTGAGTGTGTGCATGTGGATGTAGATGGACGGGTTAGTTAACACTCACATGTGTCTTGTTTATTGTAAGAAATTGGAAAATAACAATTTTTCCAGTAATATAGAAATGTTGACCAATCAGAGAGCTGGAAGGCCTATCTGTTCTGTAAAGAATACCATTGATACAAACTTAGTAGACTCAATAGATTCACCATTTTGCTTCTTTTGTAGACATTGGTTGGCGTCATCTTTTAACAGGTTGCTCATGTTATGATAAATTTTTTCTTTTTCTCAGCAAATTTCACCACAGCGGCTCCAGAACTAGGTATGTATGTATTCAACATTCAACTTTCCGTATTAAAAACAAATATTCAGATGGCCAAAGTCACATTCAATGACAACTCTTAATTTACAACACTTCTATAATTAGTAGGGGTGTAACGATGCATCGATTAATCGAAATGCATCGATTCTAATGTGTTAGAATAGATGCATTGATTTGAATATGTTAGAATCGATTATAATCTAAATTAATCGGGGGGAAAAAAATTTAAAATAATTTTTTTTTTTTTTTTTGTCTGTGTATTGTTTTTATTGACCTATAGTCAATGGACTTGGACTTGGACTCGAGCATAGACTGCATTCGGACTCTGAAGGATTCTTTTTTATAGGCCCTAATCATTTGGCATAAGATATTGATGGCTAGTGCATTTGTTTGGCTATTGTGTCACAAAGTAAATAAACTCCCTTTGAAACGGTGACCGCTGTGTCATTTATGTTTAATGTAGACCTTTTCTTATTTGTATGTCAGCTGCCAGAGTGGAGTCGACTCAATCTTGATGAATTGGACTCGACTCGGACTAGGGGAATGGGGACTCGACTCGGACTCTGGCTCTTCTTTGATGACTCAGATTTGGACTCGGACTCGAACAATGGGGACTCGAGACTCGACTCGGACTCGAGATTTAGTGACTCGACTACAACACTGACTCACAGCATAGAAGATGATTGTATCACTTAAAGAACCAGTACAATGGTGTTAATTCAGTGAGAATCTAATGGCACAGTAGCTGTGTGAGTGCAATTTGCTGTACTGTGTAGGTAGGAACTGACCCCTCTAGCTTTCATCTCTTTGGACTCAACTGGTGTTGTGTGGTGATGATGAGGAACAGGATACTTCGTTAAAGGACACTCTATGCATCTCTATGGCTTCAACACCTTCCAATGGGCAACTGTAGATTTAATTGTTGATAATGAGTTTCATTCATTCATTCATAACTCTTGAACAATAGATGCTATTTCTAATCTGTCAGCTGTTCTATATTGCCCACAAGATTGTCTACATTCCATACACTATAATGTTTCTAATCCCATGTAAGTAAAAAGGTTGAAAATGCATTTGTTCAATATAATAATCATGATAATCATACACATATTTTATATCATTGGAATGGTACCAAATGTGAGGTGCTTTGAAATACCCACTAACTAATAATCGACCACAAACCCATGAAGTTCAAGTTCAGGAATGTTCTAAATGGGGCGCTGAGGCGCAGGAGGGCTTTATATGTCTGCCCCCCCCCATGTCATTCAGTCCTCCTGATCTACCCCACAATATAAAGCATCCTTTTGCTCTTAGCTAGCTAGCGTTAGCTGTAACATTGGGTAGCTGACATAGCTCTAATGTTTGGTAGCAAATGTTAGTGCAAATGCTTGCTAAAAGCAAAAGTGAATAGGCACTTTGCAGTTGCTCATTATTTAATGTAAACCTTACACCAAGTCATACTATCATGATTATTCATCATTTAAACAAATAAATAAACATATTTTTATTTATAAACAAATTTCAGTTTGACAATTTGACTGATGCATTAGGAAATGTATTTTTTTTAGGTCACTTTTTGCACGCTAGCACAATATCCGGCCAGGAAGGAGACTCTGCCTGGTTGAAGACCAAGAGGATGAGCCCCAAAAGGGAATGTCACGTCCAGTGTCTCCAGTTCTACTACTACCACAGTGGGAACCAATCAGATGAGCTAAACATCTGGATCAGAGAGTTCCAGGATGAGACGGACTCTACAGGACACGTACGGCTCATGGGACAGATTACTGGTAATGTGGTGTCTTGACATATCCTACCAAACTTGACAATATCGTTATAATTAAGAAGGTGATTCTCGTGACAAAGATGGCATTAGAAATATAAATTTCATTGTAGATTAAAGTTCTGAATTAAGATTTAAGGCATTTACTGTAGGCTTTCTAGTTCAAGTTTCAAGTTTCTTTAATAGTTGTCATACAGAAGTACAGAATACTTTTATACAAAATGCTTCTTACTGTTTCGCTCCAGAGACTGTGTTAGACAAGATAAGTATGAAATAAAATAGTATAGCATGTAAAATAGAAGTAAAAATAGAGGTCACAGTGTTCAGTATAGACATATGTACAATGTTCGATGCAGAATAGAAGTAACTGAGTTACCATACAATATACAATATACTATGCAATGTACTAATATACAATACTATATAGTGCAGAGAACAAATGGGATGAGGTACAATTTAGGTACAATTTACAGTAAGGTGTACGAGTTGTAGTGCAAATCCTTTACCAATAAATATAAAGTGTAGAGTGTGTTTAGGTGTTCTAAAGTGTGTAAAGTGGGTGCTGCAGTGAGTTGTTTGTTTAAAGTGAGTGTGTGCGTGTGGATGTGTGTGCTGTGTGCATTTGATGGTTGTTGCATAGTGTTTATTGTTCGTTGAGCAGCCTGATGGCCTGGGGATAGAAGCTTCTTCTGAGTCTTTCTGTGCTCGCCTTAAGACTCCGGTATCGCTTGCCTGACCGCAGCAGTTCAAAGAGGCAGTTGTTCGGGTGGCTGGAGTCCTTGATGATTCTCTTAGCCTTCCCCCTGCACCGCTTGTTGTAAATGTTCTGGAGGGTGGGAAGCCCCCCTCCAATTGTGCGTTCGGCTGAACGTGTCACTCTTTGTAGTCTGCTACGGTCTTGTGCAGTGCTATTCCCAAACCAGGAGGTGATGTTGCCAGTCAGGATGCTCTCGATTGTACATGAGTAGAAGTTCCTAAGGATCTTCTGACTGACTTGGAACTTCCTTAGGCGCCTGAGGAAGTAGAGGCGTTGTCATGCCTTCTTCACAACACTGTCAATGTGTGTGGTCCATGTCAAGTCCTCGGATATGTGGGCTCCGAGGTACTTGAAACTGTTCACTCTCTCAACCGGTGCCCCGTCGATGCTGAGGGGGCTGTAGTCCTTGACCCCTGACCTCCTGAAGTCCACAATCATCTCTTTTGTTTTGCTGACGTTCAGGGAGAGGCAGTTCTCCTGACACCACTGTGACAGATTCTAATCTGTCTAATCTAATCTAGGGTACAATGTTATATTCAGATACATCGAGTATAGGTCGCAGGCAAATACTGCGGCATGGTCATGCTGGACCTACAAAAGGCCTTCGACACTGTCAATCACTCCATTCTGATTGACAAGCTAAAAGCAATTGGTTTTGATAGTCTATCAGTGAGCTGGATGCAATCCTACCTGGAGGGGAGAGAACAGATGGTGGAGGTAAACGGTACCCTATCCAGTGGCGTTGCGCAATATGTCGGGGTCCCCCCGCAGGGCAGACCACTCCCCTAAATCAATAATAAAGTGAGAAAATTTTGCGCGCTCCTTGCATGGTACCTTCCCATTAAAGCCGACCCTAATGTCGAGCTCACCCTCCGCCTATGCAGGCTCTGACACTACTTGCAGTTTCAGTAAATCCTCGCAATTACAATGACCCATAATCTCGTGCCATGTCATATCGTGACTGGCCGTCCCGCTACAACACACATCATTATTATCATCAGACTGGACATCGCGGCCACTTAAACCATGTACTAAAAAATTAACGGATTAGATTCCAGTTCCAATGTAACGTGTAGGCTACTCGTACTGGTTATGGCGAATAAAACGTTATATTCTTCTAACCTGTCTCGGGTCTCGGCGGCTGTAGCGTGGCTGGGGGCCTGGCTGGGCCGTCTGTCTGCCTGGACCGGCGTGTTGATAGCGGTGGACGCGGCGCGGCGGCCGGCCTGGGTGGGGAGCTTACTGCCGATGCATTCTTCAGTAACGTTAGAGTCAGTCTACCTTTGCTGCCTGCTGGAACAATGATGTTCTTTTTCGTAGCTTTGCCGTCTCCTGTTCGGCTTTCGCTCTCATCTTGTTTTTCTAAGCACCTCCGCTTGCTTGGATATTTGCGGCATTTTTACCGGCGCTTCCCGCTGTGTTTTGAACGCTGCCAATGAACATTAGTTATCAGCCTAGCCCTATCGCAGGTGAGCAAATGATAGCAGGGAGGGGAGGTAGCAGGGAGGGGAGGGCCCCGCCCTCTGCGCGAGATGCGTCCAGCTGCAGCCCTGCAGAACCATACTGGGCTCCACTGTCTGCGCCCTGTTCGCGCGCGTTACGAAATCTAAGAGGATAGTCTACAGTGGGGGCGGGGCCCCCTAAGCTCCGGGGCCCCCCCGCACCGCGGGGGTTGCGGGGGCCTCCGCTACGCCATTGACCCTATCCCCCCCTCCCAGTGTGGTGTTCCACAAGGAAGCATACTAGGACCGCTACTCTTCCTAATTTATGCAAATGACATGTCGTCAGCTTGTGACCGCAACTTGTTCCTGTTTGCGGACGACTCAGCCCTGCTGGTCTCTGACAAGAACAAGTTACAGGTTGAAAAGGCCCTCAGCTCTGAACTAGGCAAAATCTGCACCTGGCTCGCTGACAACAAACTATCATTACACATGGGCAAAACAGAGTCCATTCTCTTCGGTTCAAATAACAAACTCAGCAAGACCGACGGCTTCTCAGTTACAGTGGGTGACAATATTGTCACAAGGAAAGATGAAATTACCTACCTGGGTTCCATCCTAGAGGCAAATCTTTCCTGTGACAAAATGGCATCCAATGTAATAAAAAAAAGTCAACCAACAAACTAGATTCTTGTACCAGATCTCCTCTCTGGTAAACAAGAATACCCTGAAGACTCTGGCAGGAGCACTCATTCAAGGGTACTACGACTATGCACCTCATGGTACCAAAGCACCTCAAAGGCGCTAAAAACAAAATTACAAACATCTCAAAACAAACTGGTCAGACTACTGCTTGACCTTACTCCTAGAACCCACCTCACCCCTGCCCACTTTGACAACCTAGGATGGCTTAGAGTAGACGACAGAGTACAGCAACTTGCAAAATACACTACACGACTAAGGTACCCATGTACATGTCAAAATACTTCCCAAAGGTCAGTGAATACCACGATCACAACACCAGAGGGAGCTCCACAAATCATGTTAAACCCAGATTCGGCTCAAACAAGGGACTAAACATGTTTCGCAATTATGCCACATCAATGTGGAACGCCCTACCCACAGCTATAAAGGAATGTGAATCACTACCTACTTTTAAAACCACTCTCAAGGAGCACCTACGGGAGACTGCAATTCGAAACTGGCCCCTGTAAATGTCCTAACCCAGCCCCCTCCAATGTGCAGTAAATGTCCTAACCCAATAATACACAAGACCCTCTTCTTGGGACCAAGTAAGGTTTCGTCGATAATCCAATGTACAGTTACCCCCCCACCCCGCCTACCCATCCCATCCCCCACCCCACCCACCCAACCACCTCCAATGTACAGTTCCCCCCCACCCCACCCCACCCCACCTTGTTGTTGTTGTTGTTGTTGTTGTTGTTGTTGTTGTTAGCTCTATTTATATAAAAAAAATCTAAATATTCGTATGTACCTTAGATACTACTGCTACCATGTATGTATATACAGTATGTGTTTCATTACATGTATATATACATTCATACCAATTATTCGCCTGTTCTATTCTCTATCCATCTATCATCCACTGCAACACTATATATTAATCTAACATCCAGTGGGGGATCCCCTTTGAACAGCCCATCTGAGGTTTCTCTCAGGTCGTGGGGGATCCCCTTTGAACAGCCCATCGGAGGGTTCTCTCAGGTCTCTGCTAGGTTTTTAGTGAGTCGTTCCTTATTGGGGAAAGTCTGGGAGAGTCGCATATTTGGATTTTATGGTGGTTTTTGTTTTTGATCTATTGTGATGTTTCTTCTTGACTTGTACAAGAATACCTGTACAGCCCATGGGGGCAATTCCATGTGATCTCGGGCTATACAAATACATTTAATTTGATTTATGATACACAGAGTATATCATCACTGCAGTTATAACATACACAGCTGCTTATTTCTTCTCCCCAGGTTCACCAACATCCCACTGGCAGCTCCAGCATGTTCCGCTGAATGCCACCAAGCCCTTCCAAGTGGAGTTTGAGGTGCTTAAAGGGCCAGGAAGTTCTTCTGGAGGCTTCTCCATCGACGACATCAACCTGTCTGAGAACGAGTGTCCACATCTCACCTGGCAGATGAATGACTTTGAGTATCTCCTGACCACCAATTCCCATGGTACCAATTTCTACAGTCCGCGGCAGTACAGCAGTGCAGGCTATGCCTACCAGATTGTTGCACGGCTTAAGAGGTATTACTTTGGACTGTATGTGCGTCTTGTGTCTGGTGACTATGACGACCAGCTCCAGTGGCCTTGCCCAGTGAGGCAGGTGACTTTTCTATCGGTGGATCAGAACCCCAGCATCCAGCTGCAGATGTCCAAGCAAAGAAGCTTTGTCAGTGACCCGACTGAAACCGACTCTGACGGTGAGCTTGACACGTTCTTCCTCTGAAAATATTATTAATCGAAACCCAGTGGAAAAACACCACTTTCAGTTGAAATGTTGTGAAGGAAACATACCAATACTACGAATACTTTACTTCTAGTATTTTTAGGTGGGTTGTTTACTCTTGTTGATCTACTTCTCCTCTGTAAATAGACCATCTCATTTGGGGCAAGCCGGATGTAAATGGGTCCAGCTTTTTCGACGAGAACGGTGAAATTGCCTTTGCCAACACCATGATTGGCAGGAAAAACTTTGAAATGTTGGACGACATGAAATCCAGAGACGTCCTCAAGGGAGGGAGCGCCGCCTTCCTCTTCACCTTCTCAGGCAGGCAAACTATACTCGCCACCAATCTGGCTTCTAAAACTTTTAATTGTCTGTCACACCTTTATTTGAAACTATGCATTAGACAATAATTGTTCATTTTTTCCATAGACATCACTCCTCTTGTCAATGGCAGTTCTCTGCCATGTCCAAAACTGCCACCAGTGAAGATCACACACTCTCATAATCATAACCATGATCTATGTGCCTCACGGTATGACATTAATCGTTTATTATTATTACATTTGGAGAAGTCTTGTATAACAACTAATTGAACACAACATAATCACTGCGCTGCTGTATCATATTCACCACTTCTAATGCAAGATAATGTGAATGTCCATTTAAAATGTCGCTATACCCTTTGCAGGCCCCTCACCACCACACTTCCTCCTACACCAACAACAACAGCAGCAACACGTCCTCCTACAACAACCACACGTCCTCCTCCATCAACCACAGAATGCGAAAGGTGCTTATGATTCATAATTGTATGATAGCGTTTGGATAAATATTTCAGTAATATAGATAATTATCTCAAGTGTTTTATCACTTCAATGAGAATTCAACAACTTTGCTGCTACCGTCGTCCACTTCTCCAGCAATGCAATAGGTGTGAATGTCCTGTTCAGTGGATGGAAAAAGGTGCTTATTATTGAAAAACGTATTTTTCGCCGTTTCACAGAATTTCACATCACAACCTTATTTGTTGATTTATTAAAATTCTGCAACTGGAGTCACATTTAAACGACTACACCCGATACATTGTATGTATACTTGTATTCCCTTTCCTGTAGCATCTTTTGCCTCTCTCCTGGACTGGCGTCGTCTCCCGTGCTCATCCTCCTGACTGTTGTGAAGTTTTTGTCTCTCTGAGGTATCGGCTCCTCCCCTCCACAAGTCACCTTGGGACCCATACAAAAAGTATCATGGTAGTTTGGTGTTCATTTCAGGTACACAGTCGTTGTATAAATAATTGACCAGGGTAAAAGTTATGTATCGCCATGGTTCCACTTTTGAACTTGAATAATAGCAAAGGTAGAATCCAAATTAAACATGATACCAAGTAGTGACCAAAATGCCAACTCTTGGGGGGAAATACCATGATACTTTTTTTGGAGACTTGACTGAACTAGGCTATCAGTTACTTTAAATCTTTTCTCTTATGGGGACCAACCAATTCATATATATATATATATATTATATCTATGACAGTTGGTGACCAAACTCCACTATAATCTCTAAACTTCCCTGAGCAGAGCAGGAGGAGGTGGGACTGAATAGAACTCTTTGGGTGGGAGACAGATAAAATGAACAAGGTCTTCCTGCTTAACTGATGGTGGTGGGATTCTTAGATTTCATTGTTTCTTTTTGGGTATACTTCATTTTTAAGAAATAAAATATTCATCATCATTGTCATTTTCTCAAGAATATTGCCTGGACATGGTTGAGACATTCACCTTCAGGAATATACGATATTTAACAGTTTTGCAGAAATGTCAAAGAAGAATGTCATTACCATCACATCAATAATTGGTATAAAATAAAGAAGAAATTGGAAGATGGTGCTTTTAAAACAACTTTTGTAAATTCATACATTCAATTTGATGGAGCTGCACTAAAAAAAAGAAATCGTTGGATTTACTTAAATTTGTTATGTCAAGTGGTTCCACACAATTGTGTTGAGTAACTTCTAAGATACTTTATTTCTTAATATGCACTCAATGAAATCAAATAAATTATAAATGAGTAAATAGAGTAAATGTAACTTAACTTTATTTCTTAATATGGACTCAATGAAATCAACTCAATTATACATGAGTGAATTGAGTACATGTAACTTAACTAGATTAGTTAATTTGTATGGATTATTCATCATTCAAATAACTTAACTTAACATTAGTTGAACATAACCATGTTAGATAAGAACACAAATTAACTGATTAAAAATACATAATCAAGTTACGTTACTTTTAAGTCACAGTTGCGTGGAACCCCTTGACGTAACATTTTTAAGTAAATCCAAGTAACAGCTTAATTTGTCCTATGAAAATGCCTGGCTTAAATAAAGAATGCTAATGTTAATGAACAAAAAGGAGTCACACACTGTCTTCACAACAAAACACTATTGTGTTAACTTTATTGGCACTGGCAACATTGTTGGCACTGGCACATGTTGGCACTGGCAACATTTCCAAGGTCACACCGTCTTCACAACAAAACACTATGGGCGGGATCCACAAAGAATGGATTGCGCTCCAATTTCAGAAATAAATAGCCAAGTCCATCTCTAATTTTCGTTTTGATTGCACGGTGCTAATTGCACTCTTACTTACAATTCATTATGAATTGAAAATGGGGGACACTGATATTGAGCCGTACTGTACCGTACCCATTCTGCAATCTGTCAATAAAATGTTCAATCACCCCCTGTGCTAGACAATACACGTCAAGTAGAGATATTTCTGTTGACAAGGAGTTAGTTGCGCCAGGTGTAACAAGACATTTTCTCATTCCTGTCAAATAAGTTGTTAACAGATGGACAGTTCCCAGATGACAAGGATGTCTACATCACTGCAGGTGATCAAGTCCACCATGTTGGAAACAGTCCACCAATGGATCAATGCAACCATGAGGAAGCTGACACTTGTGTCATATAATTAAATACATCTCCTCCACGCCCTCCAAACATCATCACTTGGGAGGGTGCATACTGGAGATACAGATGTTTGTCGTAATCCATCTCACTAATTTCCATCACATTAAGCCACTAACAGATACACACCCACTCAGGGACGTGCACAGGACTTTAGAGGGGCAGGTGCTCAAAGGCTGAAAAGGGCACTATACCTGTGTGTGTTTTAACCGAGCGCGCGTAGCGCACAAGCCAGATTTTTATGGGCCCTTTTCGGGCAAGGGGGCCCCCTTTTTATGCTTTTTGGGGGGTTTTGGTGATCAAATATTGAATATTGAACTATAATAATCAGTGCAGGAGCTCACTTATCCTTGAAAGACACTTTTATCACTGACTTAAAAGGCCCATACATCTCCATAAATGTTCAGGGGGGAGGGAATAAGTGCTTACCCTACAGACCCCAAGAAGTGCTGTATATTCTGTATTGTTTAATATAAATGCATTTTTTATTCCAATCCCGATTTGTATTTGAGATTCCCAAATCCCATCGGACTTGACTTCTTCGTGTCCCTCAGTGAGTGTAATACCAGCATTCAACTGTATGCGCCACAGCGGTTTCTATCATCATCATCATCACCACCACCCACGCTATGCATAAAATATATAGGTCCGCGGAGAGGCACGCTGAGGAGGCCGCGCAAACTGCAATGGAATATGGGGCATCTCTCTCTCTTTACCTAATATTTTGATTCTATCCTGACATTTTCAGTTGGAAGGGCAGTCTATATGCATAACGATTATTATTATTATTTCAAAAATTGCACTTTTTTATGAGGCTCAAAAAGGCAGGTGCTCAAGCACCCCTTGGGCTCTATGTGTGCACGTGCCTGGCTGGCGGGGTGGGTCCGGGTCGTTGTAAACAGCGACTCCTACAGTTCGGTCGGGGCGCCTGCTCAGCGCGGATAGGATCTAAGGGCGGTAGTGTGATCCTTCCACACGTTACACCCTCTCAGTGAGAGTCCGCGTTGCCAGGTGAAAAGAAGCGGTTGATTGGCTAGACGTGTGTCGGAGGAAGCATGTGATAG
>NW_028170766.1:0-15000 GCF_963971535.1 Notolepis coatsorum | reverse complement strand
GGAGTGAGGTGAGCTTTGAAAAGTGGGACAAAGGACCAGCTGTAATTTGTAAAGTTCTGAGTGTCCACAGGAACACATCCAACTATGTCTGTAGAGCAGAACTTGGTCTCTCTACCCACTGCAATGTCAAGAGCAGTGATGTTGTGGTTACACTCCAATCAATCAGATCACTCCATTCAATACACATTTTTAAATAATCATCTTCCCCAAAATCCAGACCCTCTTGGCCAACTTGCTGATCATTTACATTTACATTTACATTTTTGTCATTTAGCTGAAACGCTTTTATCCAAAGCGACTTACAAGTTTTGTACGACAAGACAGCAGGAAGGGCACAACTCTATCAGCTGAGTAAAAATGTTCATCAAAGTGTTGCGTGCTACAGTGTAGGTTAGTGTATTAGGACAAGTGCATGACAGTAAGGTTAGTTAGGGTTAGAGTTTTCTTTGAATTTTAATAAAAAATAAAAAAAATCCATTTCAGATAATGATTGAATACTTGCGTCTTTAGTCGCATTAGTGATCAGCTCACTAACATTAATCAGAGCCATGATCCAACAACGCCCAAAATGTTACAGATTGACCACCACCTAAAATCAAATAACACAATTGGAAAGCTATAAGCAACTAAACAGAGACATCAAATTGGCAAATTACCTTGAACTCCCGGCTTTTTTTTTAAACTTTATTTTTTAGCGTGTGTCGCTTTTCTGGTCAAGCATGACTGACAGAAACAGGTTGAAATGGGATGTGGAGCAGGGGAAGACACTCTGAGAAAATACGGCGGGTCCGGGAATCGAACTCGTGTACCCCAGATCCGTGACGAGCACGGTTTTCCCAGACGCAGAAATAGCGCCGAGATATGCGGTGAGCTACGGGAGCTCCCCGAACTCCCGGCTTTAAAAGAAAGAAAAACACTTTATAAATATAGAGTGTGTGATCATAAATTAGAAATAGAGAAAGGGAGACACTCTGAATATCACGGTTATGTATTTGAACCCAATATGCAGCAAGGAGAAGCGGCAGACGGGACTGGAGAAAACCCAATATGGGTGTATTTAATAGGTGGCAGTGTTTCCCCTAGGGGGGGTGGTAGGCCCCCCAAAACTACTAGCGTTGTCGCGGATACGTGGTGTCAACAGTGTCGCCATAGACGCGCGCAGTAAGGCGGTTGTTAGTATCGGTGCATTTCTCTACACTGAGCTGAAATGAAACGATTGCACATAAATTAGGTAAATAAATATTAACAATATTAATTTACAACACGTCGCGGCCAATCAGAGGAACCCGGAAACCGAACTGCGTTGCGTTTGGCATAGGGGGCAGAGACAGAGGCGCATTTCCTGCTATCCTCCAAAATATCAGACTATTAGAACAGAATATTTGCCCAAATTTAATAAGATAATAGCTTCATCGCTCAAGAACAAAAGATATCTTTTGTTCCTGGAGAGCATGAACAATCCTTACCTTTAGTGGTAAAATGTGTATTAGAATGCCACAACCTTAGAGAGAAGAACTAGCAATTAATGAACATTTCTGCCTTACGTAGTTATTTTTGTCATGCCAATAAAGCAACTTTGAATGTGAGAGGGAGAGGGACATTATCCATAGCTTGAGGGACAGTGGTGTGTTTTATTTATGTACATGTTGAGCCAAATCATTGCTATGTACTGTAGCTATTATACTACTATTTAGCTTGTTTGAAATGTTCTTGTTTAATTTAATTTGAATTTGAATTTTGAGAGGACTCATGGAGAGAGAGAGACAGGAGAGGAGAGAGAGAGGACTCATAGAGGAAGACTGGAAAGGAGATAAAGAAAGGGATAGATGACTCTGAGGGAGAAAGGAGAGGAGAGAGAAAGATAGATGTGATTATGTGTTGTAACACATGTAACTTGTGAACAGATCATTAACATGGTGTTGCAGCCTGGCTGAGCTGTAATTTTGCTTAAGGTTGAAAGGTGAATCGAGTGGGAGTGTGAATGTATATCGCTAACTGCAGTCATTACAGGTAAAATGGTACATAATGCATGTAACATGTGTAGACACTTGAATATGTCTAACAATAATTCAATGTGTCTAACTCTAATTGCTTGTACTCTACTGTGTTCAGGATAACGTTGTGTAAACTCGCTGACCCGTCTGATTCTCCACCTCTTAATGTTGACATTTAGTAGGGGGACATGGCACTGGAGTGCCGCCAGGGGGAGCTGGTGCGACGTTGGGCTGGTGACGGCAGGTGAGGCAGAGGCTGGCGGAAGGAGGAGCTCAGACAACGAGATGTTCTCTTCGGCGTTTTCCATAGAAGCAACCGGACGCGTGGAGTAGGAGCTCCCGACACTAAAGACACGCGGAATACGACTCCCGTCACGGTGCGGGATAGTAACGTCGTATGCGATAGTTTAGCTTCCCAGTTAGTGCTTAGGGTACGTTTGAACCAAGAAGAAGACGTTCTACTGCCGGAGAGTGCTGTGGATATTGCACGCGCTGCCTTTTAGTAAAGTATAAGCGGAAGGCTAGGGGGTCGCACTGACCTTAGCTTCAAGTATAGGCCTAGTAGCACAGTTAGCTCGCGCGTCGCTCCACCGTCTCCCAGCCCCGCAGAGGACACCGCAACAGACGTCGCCGGACCGCACCCGCCTCCAGCATTCGCCCAGCCGACAGCCAGTCCAGCTGTCGCCTGTCTAAACGTCAGCCCAGCCAGCCCCTTGCTATCACAGGTGACCACCACGACCACGGGACCGTTCGACGGCCATCTCGCAGCACGGACATTCGGTGCGGGAGCAGGCCAGCACTCGGTTAATACACTCAAGCCAGGTACTGTTAGCGCGCCGAGCGCTGGAGCTTTATCGGCGAACATTCTCCTTTTCGAGCACGTGCTCTCTAAGGGCGAAGAGAATAGATACTTTGAACTGGCACGTGCACCAGTGACTAGGGGCGCCCCGACGTTTGTTATTTTGGGAAATGCCGGCTTAGATAGGACTTTTGTGTCAATTGTGGGCCCACTGTAATTTTTGGTTACATGGGTTATGTGGTTAAGGTGTGCAGACGGCACGTGTGTTTAATAATAATAAATCCCATTGAGTAGCTCGCGGAGCTCGCCAGTACCCTCTCTCTCTCTCTCTCTCTCCCTGCGGACGAGTGTAAAGCATATAAACCCTTCTACTTGTAAGATCTAAGTGCTATGCATCGTGCCTTGTATTGATTATATGCTAATCTATATAAAAGGAGAGGCGTACAAATGGGATCACTGTGTGCGTGTCCATTAATGTGCATTTTTGTTTAACCCCTTCCTTTCGGTTAATGTACATTATTGTTTAACCCCTTCCTACCCACGGCCTATGTATCATTGGGACAGGTCTCCGTTTGTCAACAAGGAAAGGTACTGCTTTGGGGAGAAATTATATCATCTATCATTACTGCCACCGGGTGTGGGAGGGTGTGGGAGGTATTAGGGGAAGTGTGGGTGTTTGGGGAATTACTGTAAGTCGCCCTGGAGGGCAAGAAGAACCAGCACATCACCCCTAGGTTAGTAAACCCTAGGCCCCATCCGCTCCCTCTGTTAAATCCCAATTCTAACTACAGTCGGGGACTCAGCCGGACCCAGATCCGCTGTGTTCCCACTATCTGGTGGCAGTGCCCATCTACTCTCATAAAGTAGGGATAAACCACCCTTCTACACATGTATGCAGCTGTGGTGGGAGTCACGTGCATTCTAACTGTACTGTAGGTCAAGGTATAGTTGGAAAGGTAATACTGCCTCTGGGTGTGTGTGTGTCTGTCTGTTTGTCTGTCTGTGTCTATCTGGACCTAATCAAACGTCCCACCTCAGTCAGGAAAGCTGAAACCTACAGTACCCAATCAATCTTTCAATCAATATCCGAAAAATAATAATAACCTTTGTCGTAAATCATACTAATTTAAGAGTAATAAGAACTCATGATGTTCATAATGACATTCAAAATATCCCTTTTATATTCTGTTTGTTATAAAGAGGCAGTCAGATGCAACTCTCCACCCAGACGGGCAGTCACTGCTGCTCTGCTGATGGGGGTTTTATGACGGGTAAACCGGTCTAAAGCTGCCGGCTCACAGGTCCTGTTGCCTGCTGCCTGAGAGAGAGAGAGAGAGAGGACTTAGCGATGGAGTCAGAGAGAGGGGGGAAGAAAAGAGATAGAGAGGAGAGAACTCAGGTAGGGAGAGAGAGAGAGGGAAACAGAGACAGAAATAGAGAGGGATGAGAGGGAATCAGGTGGCAATCATTATTTTTCTTTTATATATTTCTTTTGTTCTCACTTTTTTGTTCTCACTATGACACAAGAGTCAGACTGGAGTCAAGATTTAACAAGAAAAGAACAAGATGTGATTTACTTGGGCATGTCATATCTAAGTCAATCTGTCCTGGCCCTTGGCCGTTTTAACACTGTGCAAGTGCTCACTATTTATTTATTTATTTATTCATTTATTTATTTATTTATTCATTGGAACTTCTTTACTTCAGCGCTAACTTTCATTGTTTGTTTGTTGTATTGGTTGTCCTTTTTATCGCTTTTTATTGTCTGTCAACTGCACTGAGCTACCGGATACCTGAATTTCCCCAAGGGGATGAATCTATCTATCTATCTAGAAAGAGGAAAAGAGAAAGAGAGAGTGACATAGGGTTGATGTATTAACAACATATGAACAGATCATTAGCATCCTGGTGGCGCAGCCAGGCTGGTGTAACTTGAAAGGTCCTTGCTGGTAAAAACGACACATAAATTGTATATAATGCATGTAAACATGGAATTACATAATGCTACGGAAACGGGCTGGAGAAAGCTTTTCCTAGGAAAGCTTGTTGTGCAAGAGAAATGCACATTAAGACTGTGGGGAATTCCAACATTAGATACTCCTTAAGTTTTCTTTGTTTTCTTTTACCCACTTTTGGCAAAATCTAAAATTATATTATACGTGTGTGTGTGTATGAGCGTGCGTTTCTGCAGGGCAAAGAAGTACTCCAAAGTTAGTGTTTAGTAAGAATATTTATTCAAAAATTGGTACTTTGATACAGAAATAGTCATCTATTATATGGAATACCAGACAATCAGTACTTCAATCATGCTTTCTCTGATTAACAACAGTTTGCAAAAGTACAAGATAGTTTCCCATAAATTAACAAAGGAAAAATAATACACCAGAAAGCAATCAAGAAAAAACACTGACACAAAATCGAGAACGATATACAATAGAGGCCTCACGCGGAATGTCTGTAGTTCTTTTTCTTCCAACATGGCTGCCTGTAACCGCCGGTAACCACTTCTAAAAAAAACGCATCATTTCTGTGCAGCGGTAGAGTAGTTTAAACACTGGAAAAGCGTGATGTTACTGTTCCACTGTGACTCGTTTACACCACATTATTACATGTGTTGGTATATTTATCATACATCAACACATAGCAACCATTGTTTTGCACATAGCAACCGTTGTCTCTTCCAACATGGAGGACAAATTAATTCTAAACATTTCGTGAAAAGGCCCCTATTATATTTCTCTTTTAACAATTCATTATTCTGAAGAAGGCATCACACAATTCCAAGAATAAAATCAGTGAAAGATTTAAGGCCATTTTTGTACAGTTAATTTTGTCATATAGATTCTTAAAATGTCAAAAACACACTCAACACTTTTTTTTTTTTATATTTAATTTCTTTTTAAACAAACGAAACAGGTGCATCCCATGGAAAACTGTACATGCAAACATAGTGCACGTTTGTAAGTAGATATGACAAGCATATAGAATATATTATTTGGATATCTTTAGTAGTAAACAAGGAGATCGCGTGTGTCAAAATCGGTGACGCACACGGTCTGTTAAAACACTCTGGTAGAAGGTGCCACATTGGCACGTGGGCGCACGCACATACACAAGCATACACATAGGTATGCCACACACACAACACACGTGCACGCACACACACACACACACACACACATATACATATATGCTACATGCATCACACATGCGTGCACGCACATACACAAGCATACACATAGGTATGCCACACACACAAACATACATACGATATATATGCTACACGCATCACACCTGCGCGCGTGCACACGCACACACACAATCATACATAGTTATGCCACACACACACACGCACACACACACACGCACACACACACGCACACACACGCACACACACACACACACACACACACACACACACCGATGCCGTTCATTCTTACATGTAACAGAGCTGAGCGACCTGGGAAACTCCGGTGAAGGTGGATTACTAGTTGACCACTGCCACCCTTTTCGGTGGTCATCGTGCGTCAAGAGCAAATTGTATTTCCACTCGACCTCGTTCCCCTACCGGCCAGACGAAGACGTTCCATAGATAAAATGTTCTGCTACAATGATAAGTGTCTCATGGAAGAGAGCGGTTGACGACAGTCTTCCAAAGGGTCCTGCTGGTCCTTCTATCTGAGATACTACAGAAACTGACCTCTCTGGTCAACGTGCCCTGGCTACAGTAGAGGCAAACGGAGCCACGGAGCCTCTCGCACCGCCCACCACATATCAGAATAGAATACGATTAGGGATGCTCGATATTGGCTTTTTTACCGATACCGATATTCCGATATTGTCCAACTCTTAATTCCGATACCGATACCGATATCAACCGATACCGATATATGCAGGGTTTCCCCCCAAAAAAAACGGAATAATTTCAGGTAACTAATAATTTCACTGGATGCATTCAAAAGGCTTTCTAAATGTAAGCATTATCTGTGCAAAATATGATAATTAAAAAAGTAAAAATTAACATTACATATCTCTTGTTGTTGAATTAAACCAACATGCATACTTTTGACAATAAATAAAATAAGAATTGGTTCTTACTTGCTTGCCTGGGTAAATAAAGGTTAAATAAATGTAATAAAAAAATAAAAAATAAATGTACCGATACCGTATTTTCCGATATCACATTTTACTGCCGATATTGGCCGATAATATCGGTCGGCCGATAATATCGGACATCCCTAAATACGACCCATCGGTCAAGTTGCTCGCTGTGTCTATCGGCAATGTAAGCCAAAACAACTACCTGTTGATAACCAGAATTGTCAACACTGAGGTGTCTGTGTGTGTGTGTGTGTGTGTGTGTGTGTGTGTGTGTGTGTGTGTGTGTGTGTGTGTGTGTGTGTGTGTGTGTGTGTGTGTGTGTGTGTGTGTGTGTGTGTGTGTGTGTGTGTGTGTGTGTGTGTGTGTGTGTGTGTGTGTGTGTGCGTGCGTGCGTGCGTGCGTGCGTGCGTGCGTGCGTGCGTGCGTGCGTGCGTGCGTGCGTGCGTGTGTGTGTGTGTGTGTGTGTGTGTGTGTGTGTGTGTGTTCTGCCCTGCTTTGTGGACTGGCACCATGCAGATTGTCCCCGACATGGCTGAACGAGTAGTTATCCCACCCTTCTGACGCTACAGGCTGAATATGTGAAACACTTAAGTGTTAAGGGCATGGCTACAAGATACGGAGTTGGACCTCTGACGTTACACGAAAGAAGAAGAAGAAGTCCTCAATAAGGCATAACAATGAAACACAACCACAACCTTCAGCCTGGTACTTCTAACCATGTTTGGAGGAGAGCTGTTCATGTGTATGTATGTAACTGCATGTACAATGTAGTGTATTATGTGCCTATCTGTGTGCACCAGTAGGCTATGTCATGGGTATGTGTCACATACTGTATGTATGTATGTTTGTGTGCGTGTATGTATGTATGTATGTATGTATGTATGTATGTATGTATGTATGTATGTATGTATGTATGTATGTATGTATGTATGTATGTATGTATGTATGTATGTATGTATGTATGTATGTATGTATGTATGTTTGTGTGCGTGCACATGTGATGTGTTGTGTGCGTGTATTTCTACAAACGCATCTGTGTGCACGTGTGTGAGTTGTGTGCATGCATGTTTGTGACTGTACATCTACTGGCTACAGAGAGCTTGTGTGTGTGTGTGTGTGTGTGTGTGTGTGTGTGTGTGTGTGTGTGTGTGATTGTGTGTGTGTGTGTGATTGTGTGTGTGTGTGTGTGATTGTGTATGATGTGTGTGTCAAGTCAAGTCAAGTCAATGTTATTTATATAGCACATTTCCAGGCAGCGGTCAGCTGGCACCAAAGTGCTTCACAGGCAGGTTGATAAAAACAAAATAATGTGATGCAAGATATAAGATTAAAAACATAATAAAGTAGGGGCGGTCAGGTGGCGTAGCGGAGATTGCGTTCGTCACCAAGCGCCGGAGACGCTGGATTCGCCTGTTCGAATCCAGCTCACAGCTCCGGGGTTGTCACCAGCTTGGCTGGCCGTTCACACTAATACAATTGGCAGTATTAGAGGGTGGGAGAAGCTGGCGGGGTGGGTCCGGGTCGTTGTAAACAGCGACTCCTACAGTTCGGTCGGGGCGCCTGCTCAGCGCGGATAGGATCTAAGGGGGGTAGTGTGATCCTTCCACACGTTACACCCTCTCAGTGAGAGTCCGCGCTGCCAGGTGAAAAGAAGCGGTTGATTGGCTGGACGTGTGTCGGAGAAAGCACGTGATAGCCTCCACTCTCCCAGATGATCTGACTGTGGGGGGTAAGTGCGCAGCGACCAGGAAGGGGATTGGGAATTGGCATAACGACTAACATTGGGAATGGGAGAAAATCGGAGGAAAAAGGAGGGGGGAAAAGATAAAAAAAAAACATAATAAAGCAATGAAAGTAATAAAAACAAAATAATATGATGCAAGATATAAGATTAAAAACATAGTAAAGCAATGAAAGTAATAAAAACAGGTAGGACACAGTAAAACAAAGAGGATAGAAGGGCCAGGGGTCTAGTGGTGATTAAGTGGGGGGGAAGGCCAAGGAGAACAGGTAGGTTTTTAAAAGTGATTTAAAAGCCTGCACGGTCTGGGCGGTCCGTACGCTAAGGGGGAGGCTGTTCCACAATCTAGGCGCTGCGGTGGAGAAAGCTCTGTCTCCCCTAGTCTTGAGCCTAGTTCTAGGCACCACCAGTAGCAGCTGGTCAGCTGATCTGAGGGATCGGTGGGGGGTGTGGCGGTGCAGGAGTTCGGACAGATAGGGAGGAGCCGTGCCATTTAGTGATTTAAAAACATTTAGGGCTAATTTAAAATCCTAAAGCAGACAGGCAGCCAGTGGAGCGAGGCCAAAACTGGGCTGATATGTTCATGTTTTCTTGTTTTGGTGAGGAGGCGCGCGGCTGCGTTCTGCACCAGTTGTAGGCGGCGAAGCAAGGATTTGTCGATGCCCGTGTAAAGGGCATTGCAGTAGTCGAGGCGAGTGGTGACTGGTGACAAAGGCATGTATCACCGTCTCTAGGTTATTTTGGAAGAGGTATGCCTTTGTCTTCGCCAGGAGTCTAAGGTGGTAAAAACTGTTTTTGACTACGACGCTGACCTGTTTGTCAAATTTAAAATTGCTGTCGAAGATGACCCCGAGGTTCCTGACAGAAGTGGAGAGGTTTGGACCCAGGGGACCAAGTGCGTCAATGAGGGGGGTCAGGGGGGCACTATTAAAAACAATGACCTCAGTTTTCCCTTCATTTAAAGTCAGGGAGTTTTCAGACATCCAGCATTTGATTTCTGCCAGGCAGTCAAGTAGTGGTGTCATCGGCAAAGCAATGGAATAAGATGTTATGTTTTGCCAAGATCTGGCCTAGGGGGAGTATATATAGGAGGAAGAGAGTGGGACCCAATATCGAGCCTTGGGGCACCCCGCATGTGAGGGGGGCCACAGAGGAAGTGAAGTCACCAAGTTGGACAGAGAAGGTCCCATTACTTAAGTAGGACCGGAACCAGTCTAAGACGGGGCCCCTAAGGCCTACGTGATGCTCGAGGCGAGCTAAGAGGATGTGGTGATCTACCGTATCAAAGGCGGCTGTGAGGTCAAGGAGTAGTAGTAGGGATGAGTTACCTGCATCAGCAGCTGTAATCAGGTCATTTAAGACACGAAGGAGGGCCGTTTCAGTGCTGTGTCGTGGTTTAAAGCCAGATTGGAATTTATCATGGATGTTGTTGTGTTCAAGGAATGATTGTAGCTGTATGTAGACTATGCGCTCCAGGATTTTTGATAAAAATGGTAATTGTGAGATGGGTCTAAAATTGGCAAAGACAGAGGGATCGAGGTTGGGCTTCTTTATCCGGGGCTGGACCACAGCGTGCTTGAAGGCAGCCGGGACACATCCAGTGCTGAGGCAAGCGTTTAGTAGAGGTAATAATGTGAGGAGGACAGGGTCAGGTAGTTCCTTTAGGATGCGCGAGGGAGTGCGTCTGAGGGGCAATTTGTTGGTCGCAGGTGTTTAATGGCATCAGAAAGGGAGTGTGTGATTGTGTGTGTGTGTGTGTGTGTGTGTGTGTGTGTGTGTGTGTGTGTGTGTGTGTGTGTGTGTGTGTGTGTGTGTGTGTGTGTGTGTGTGTGTGTGTGTGTGTGTGTGTGTGTGTGTGTGTGTGTGTGTGTGTGTGTGTGTGTGTGTGTGTGTGTGTGTGTTCCTTGGCTGGTGAGCTAATAATGAGCTCCAGGCTTTGACCCTTGACACAGTCTTAATGATGTGTCCAATTCCGCTCCCATCACCCTGTGCAACTGGGGCAGTGGCCTCTGCCTAGACCTACTCACACCCACACATGCACACACACACACACACACACACACACACACACACACACACACACACACACACGCACACGCACACGCACACACACACACACACACACACACACACACACACACACACACACACACACACAGTCCTGACTGTCTCACGAACACAGTGCACACTAGTCAAACTAGCAGTCAGGTGGGAACTGAGAATGAGTGTGTGTGTGTGTGTGTGTGTGTACGTGAAGTGTGTGTATGGCTCATTATGGAGGTTTCTTTTCATGAGAAGGGAGCACTGCATGATATTCAACACACGCTGTGTGAAGTACAATTGATCTATAGTCTATAGATACACGTGGCTATAGGTGAGGCACACAACGGAGGGGGGTTGAAGTCACCTATACTCTTGCACCTACTATTACACACCCAGCAGAAACAGCGTCTTCTCTTTAGTTCATTATTGGGTCTAAACTGAACCCTCGGTTTTGTGTTGACGTTGGTTTGTGAGGACCGTGGAAAACGCAGACTCAAAAGCACAATACTTGGCTTTATCCATGAAGTAAGTATTAAATATGAGCTATGAGTCTAGTAGGATTAATATAATAGCATTTCAGAATGCTAACAACTAAATGCCTGATTCTTCATAGTCTACGCCGGTATGCTTAATGTAATGCTTGTCTCGCCGTTTCAAAACACACTGACAAGCAACAACAGACACTAGACTGACCAATGAATGGACCTTACACTGGCGTCATTTCCTGGGTGGCGCATGCCCCGCCTCTCCTTGTGTGCCTGTCATCCCTGCTCCGTATGAGGTTGTTTTGACCACATGTCTTGGCTGTTGTTTTTTGGCGTGGTGGTGATGGTGACACACAGTTGTATGGCACTAACAATCTAGAATAGATAGAATCTAGAATCTATAGTCTATGGCTTGTTGCTAAAGCTGATGGATTGTCTTCCGTTGATTCAACCCAAGGGTTCCCAACTGTTTCTTGAACGATCTCAAAATATATACATATTAATATTAAGACTAGTGCTGTCAGGCGATAAAAAAAATGTATCTAATTAATTACAGGATTTGTAATGAATTAATCTAATTAATCGCATTTGAATCGCATAACCATTTTAGGCCTGATATTCTATAATCATATTTCAAATGGCATGTGTATCCGGATGACAGAATTCAGTACTGTATCTACAAAACCTTCTGTTTAATCATCTTCCAAAAAAATATTATTGATATTCTCATTTGGTTCATTACAATTGACTCAAGCCTAGTAACAGACACAGTATTTGTGACACTGGGAATACATTCCCTGAGATCCATAGATGTCCCTAGAATAAGATACCAAGAACATGCAAATGGACCCTTTAAAAAAAAAGTCTGTAAATGTTTATTCTACGTTCTTATGGAATGAATGAGATACAAAAAAAGATAATAATAATAAATAAAATTAAATATTTTTTTTAATACATTTTGAGTTAATTTTCATAGCGCAATAATTTGCTGTGTAATTAATTAATCTAATTAACGCGATAAACTGACAGCCCTAATTAGGACCTCTCGTGGCCATCTGAGAGGATTGTATCAGGGCCCCTTTCAAACAAAGGTAAGTAATACTCATTATTCAGTAACCATAGATATAGAATATGCATTATTCTATATCTATATCTATGTTTACGCATTTGTTTACCCATCTATGACAAGTCAAAATGGCTGAAAATGTCCTGTTTTCGTTGCCAGATGTGTGAAACCTATGATCAGAAATGTATCAATCTTTTTGTAGATTTAGTAGATTCTCTCCATTTCATCCATTTATATAGTGGATGAAATAATCACAATAGTAAATTATTAACAAAATATGAATAATTTCCTGGCACCTGTGGAAACACCACGAGGACCCCTGGGGGGGGGGGGTCTCCGGACATCGGGTCGCCCCTAACCACTGTGAAGCGTGACCCGTCCTCTTCTAACTCTAGACTTCGAAGAGGAAATTAAATGACGGGGCATTCAATTACAACACAAAATTATTAAACCACAAATACTGAAGGTTATATCCAAGAAGGCAATTCATATGAATATAGTATGAATACAATAATGTAAAAAGAATAAGAAATAAATAAAATAGGCAAACTCAATTAAGACAATCTCCATTTTGTGAGATATTAGAGCCGCCAGAGTGGATGACTGAATCATATAGATACATATTTAAAATACGGCTGATTAATAGTCATTCAAATACATGGCGTGAGCTCTACCGTGTAACGGTAACCTCTGTGATGATGGCTAGGCGTGTTTAGGGTGTCATGTGGATATGCAGATAGGTGGAATCCACCTCACCAAACAACTGTGAAACACACTCATTCCAACACCGTTAGATCTAAACATGATCTCGGCTATATCCTTTCATTCCAACAACAGACACACAACTCCGTTCAAATGACATCCGAGCACTGAAACATACTTCCTTATGTTCAACACCATTTTTGTCACTTCATTAAAACATTTTAAAACGAGGTCAACACTGGAACAGCTTTCATTCCAAAATAAGCAAAAAGAAAAGAAAATCTCCGTTCTTCAGTTAGACGTTAGAAAACATATTAACACAATGTCCGCGACTGACACGGACCGCACACAGCTTTGCGCTCCGTAACATTAAATCATGATCGCACGAATAGAAAACACGTAAAAAAAACAAAAACAATTGACATTATTGGTACTGTCAGCGGTAAACAAGCGGTTAAAAAAAAAAGAAGTTTTTTAAAAGGTTTTCTCGACTGACAGCAGCAATATATAATTAGCACAAATGCAATTAGAAAAATCGTACAAGATTACAAAGCTCGTTCAAAGCCGGACGATTAAACCGTGGACACGAGAAAAGAAGTGAAAATCAAATGGTGTGTGTTTTTTTTCTCCTCTGCGTTTTTGACCACTGGCTCCTATGGACTCAAACTCACAGGTCTGAGAGCAGCTGCTGTCGTTTTAAATATGGTCGGGGGAGGAGACACCATGACACTGACTCACTGGTGTCTTCTCACATGGTGGGGGGGGGGGGGGGCAACAACAACCACCCGTGGGCGTGTGGGCATCCTATTGCCAAGGCAGTTGAGAGAGAGAGGAGAGAGAGAGAGAGAGAGAGAGAGAGAGAGAGAGAGAGAGAGAGAGAGAGAGAGAGAGAGAGAGATAGAGAGAGAGAGAGGGTATGGAAATGATTCAGCAGAAGGAGGCAGATACTGTAGACTGAGACCCCCCCCCCAGACTGCATGAGCAGCACGGACACAGACAGATAGAGACACAGATGGACATGTGGACAGACACACACACACAGACAGACAGGCAGGCAGATGAACAAACAGACAGACAGACACACACACAGACAGACAGGCAGGCAGATGAACAAACAGACAGACAGACACACACACAGACAGACAGGCAGGCAGATGAACAAACAGACAGACAGACACACACACAGACAGACAGACAGACAGACAGACAGACAGACAGACAGACAGACAGACAGACAGACAGACAGACAGACAGACAGACAGACAGACAGACAGAACAGACAGACAGACAGACAGACAGACAGACAGACAGACAGACAGACAGACAGACAGACAGACAGACAGACAGACAGACAGACAGACAGACAGACAGACAGACACACAGACAGACATACAGACAGACATACAGACAGACATACAGACAGACAGACAGACAGACAGACAGACAGACAGACCGACAGACAGACAGACAGACAGACAGACAGACAGACAGAACAGACAGACAGACAGACAGACAGACAGACAGACAGACAGACAGACAGACAGACAGACAGACAGACAGACAGACAGACAGACAGACTGGGAGAGGGGTAGTGCAGGGCCACTATTGACCTGAGACTGACACTCATGCAACAGGTAACGTTACACACACTAGTAACAAGTACGGTACAGTAGAGTAGAGCTACTAGGGCCTGCACAGCTGCTACCTGACTGAGAGAGAGAGAGAGAGAGGGAGAGAGAAGAGAGAGAGAGAGAGAGAGAGAGAGGAGAGAGAGAGAGAGAGAGAGAGAGAGAGAGAGGAGAGAGAGAGAGGATGTGACAACAGAGAGGGTCGACCATCCCAAGCTTCATACTGAAAGTATGTTTATATAAAAGTATCAACAGTAAAAATCCTCATTACTATGTAAACTGTAAACATTAAGCGAGTTGGAGAGAGAGAGAGAGAGAGAATAAGGGTGAGAGAGGAAAAAAGAGAGAAAAAAAAGAAAAGAGAGAGAGAGCGGTTACATAATGGTGTCCAGTTATTTACAATAATCAAGTGATTCCTCATTTATCCGTTTAAGAAAAAAC
>NW_028170767.1:316296-317538 GCF_963971535.1 Notolepis coatsorum | reverse complement strand
GAACGCAGAGTAAGGCCTTTTTGCACAGAGTGTTAGTGTAGCTCTCGCTCTCCCGACATGGCCGCTTCTAACTGTCGGTAACCCACTTTTGAAAGAAGATGCCTCAGTCTCTACAGCAGGTGAAACACTGGAGAAAAAAACACTTTATTAACCGTGGTCGACAGTGGCTCAAGAGGTAGCGCGGTCGTCTAAGGTTCCCGGTTCGATTCCCGCTCTTCAGCGCGTCGAAGTGTCCTTGAGCAAGACACTTATTATTAACCCCTAATTGCTCCCGATGAGCAGGTCGGCCCCTCGCACGGTCGCCTCCGCCGTCGGTGTGTGAACGGGTGCACGTGAGGAACAAAATTGTAAAGCGATTTTGGATAAAAGCTGTTGTATAAATGCACCACTTACCGTTTAATGACCGTTTATATCACCGTTTCACCGTGACTCGTCGTGTACAAGGAGTACATTTCTGTCTATAAATTTCTTTTACATCAAAACATAGCAGCCATTGTTTTGCACATAGCAAACCGTAGCCTCCAACATGGAGAGAATACAACGCCGGGCGTTCTAAACATTCCGTGACGGCGAGGACTCTTATCTCCGCTGCAAGACGTCTCCCGGTCGAAGAGCAGAACAATAAAAGAATGCAATTATAAGTGTGTTTTGTTGGTAATGTTTCTTCTGCCCTCCATCCAGGCCCTCCGTAATGAAGGCGACGTGCGCTGCTCACTGAGCCGTGCGCACGTCCCGCTCCGTGATGCGTCTCTCTGAGAATAAAGCGAGCCGCGATGGAAATGGTTCTCATTAGTGTTGTTTTCATATTAAGTCCCTCAGACAAGGTTGACAAAACCCGGGGCTCTGGGCTCTCGGGGGGCTCCTGAGGGAACCGTCGCTTCAGTGGGAGGCTGGAGGAGACAACACCGGCACCGTACAGTACCAGACAGTACCAGACAGTACCAGACAGTACCAGACAGCACCAGACAGTACTATACAGTACCAGACAGTACCAGACAGTACCAGACAGTACCAGACAGCACCAGACAGTACCATACAGTACCAGACAGTACCAGACAGCACCAGACAGTACTATACAGTACCAGACAGTACCAGACAGTACCATACAGTACCAGACAGCACCAGACAGTACTATACAGTACCAGACAGTACCAGACAGTACCAGACAGTACCAGACAGCACCAGACAGTACCATACAGTACCAGACAGTACCAGACAGCACCAGACAGTACTATACAGTAC